>NC_061808.1:29630118-29770118 GCF_021462225.1 Girardinichthys multiradiatus
TGGGAAATGGGAAATCAGATTTAAGTGAGTATATATATGAAAGACATTCCACAGGAAATAGCGTAAGATCTTAGTGGATAAACTGAGAAAATTGTACGCCTTACTTTTTGCCCAACATAGTTTTAGTTTAATACAGTAATTTTTTTTTACAGTATGCAATGAAGATGACAAATTATTTACACTATATGTAAGTTGATGTACTTTATCACCACTTTAAGGTGTGCATAATCTAACAAAAACCTTTAGAAAATGGATGAAAACTGCTCAGAATTGATGCTGGGAAAAGTATAACAGCCCTAAAAATTATCCAGGATCAACATTTCTGTTTTAATGCGGTCTCCTTAAGGCCTAGAAGAAATAGTTCAACTAAGTCTGTTATGCAGTGGTATAAAAGTTTAATGTCTGAGTGGGGCATCAATTGTGTTAACTGGCTTGTACACAATGACCTCATACACTGCATGGTTAATCCACCTTCATCAGCCTGAAGTTTGCATATAAAATTAAAGCTCCCTAAATTCTGTAAGTAATATATACGTCGGTGGAGCTAACTATGTCTAACTTTCAAGTGAAGCCATGGCATCAGCATGTCTCTGTTTCACGTGAATCCAAATACGCACTCAATCAAATTAATTAAACTGCACGGATGTCCACTCCAGCCCTCCTTTATTGCAGGTCTCTGTAAATGAACTGGCTGAATTCCTCATTCCATTAGGCTGACTTCAGTGACAAAAGAAGACAAGAAAAATCGGATCCTGCAGGTGTGATTAAAAAGGTGCAGAAATGGTTGTAATTATTTTCATTTGATCACTACTCAAGCCACTGATCAAGTAGCTCACTCATTTGTGTTTGATGGCAGTGCCCTTTAAGAGGCTTTAGATCACTCCATTAGTAAATCATTCTTGGAAAATGATTTGGTTTTACATTCTTTAGTTTTGTATGTTTATTTTTCCACATTTGTTTATACAGAACTGCTAAACTGTTAAGTTTTCATGTCTTTCTTCAACTTTAATATCTCAGTTACAACATCGGGTACCGTGTTCTTTCATTTTATCGAAAGAAAATTTCCTTCTTACTCAAAGAAAACTTCCTTCTTACTCAATCAACATTAGCATAGAAAATCTGACCACAACAAAGCCTAGGATAGATTTCTGAACATGATTCCACCACACTAGCGCCACACGACTCACATGTCATGTATACCACATATACGCACCACAGCAATGACCCGATAACATTACCTAATTTCATGGTACTCTATAAACAGGCTTACTTACCTCAGAACCCTGAATGCTTGTAACTTGTAGTGAAACAAATGCCATCACTTCCTGACTGATTAGTTTGGTTAATAATTATATGACCACACAGGGGCACTCATAGAGCACTGAAATATCATTCCTTGATAGTTCATCCTTAACTATAAAAGCAATCAAATGAGACAATAACAACACATTAAAGTAGCCTACATAGAAAAACACTGAATTCCACACCATCGATCCCTGTACACATGCCCTACTCAGAACAAGCGCACAAACAATTATGTAACATCCAGACTTCAAAAACATGACAGAGCTTGATCTTCCACAAGATCTTCATTTTTTTGTTTTTTTTGTTTAGACCTAGGTGTTTTTTAATATGCCAACAAACATTGAGGAAAGGAAGAGAGGAAACTGTTTGGAAGTAGCTTAGGGTGTTATTCTCTCTACACCACAATAGGTCAGGAATGCTTTGTCTACCTGCAGAAATTACTTGCATTTAGATCTTGAACTAATAATTATTTTGGTAGTCAACCAAAATAATTATTAGTTCAAATGTTATGGCCAAATGTTTATAAATGCATGTGGATCCTGTCGACCTTCATTTTATTTTTGGCTCATTTCTACCACATCCAGCTTTCAGTATAGCCTCGAAGGCACTGACTCCTCAGCTGTCTACTCAGGAGAGAACAAAATAACTGAAAAGAAAGAATAAAGTGATTTCTCACCAACAGTTTTGTGTTCTTGCGGTTCCTGAGAGAAAAATGATACAAATAGAGAGCGGCAGATCTTACCATATTGTGTAAAACAATTGTGGTTGTTTTTCGTTTTTCTGCTCATAATCTGACAAACTGTTCTGTTTACCTGCTGTGTGTTTGGTGCCACCCTTTGGGTGGACATTTTATTGTCGCTGCTTATGTGCATAGTCAGTGTAGTCATGAAAATCGGGACAAGCAGGCCTTCGAATAGACAATCGATCAGACTTAGGGTATGAACTGGAAGTTAGGAATCAAAACGGCAGTAAATGAGAAAGTGTTTCTAAAACCTTTGACCGGTAGTATATATATAAATATACCAAGGCATGCAGAAGAGCATCGCTGAAGGCACAACACGTTGAACCTTGAGGCGGATGGGCTACAGCAACAGAAGACCACACCGGGTGCCACTCCTGTCAGCTAAGAACAGGAAACTGAGGCTACAATTCGCACAGGCTCACCAAAATTGGACAATAAAAGATTGGAAAAACGTTGCCTGGTCTGATGAGTCCCGATTTCTGCTGCGACATTCGGATGGTAGGGTCAGAATTTGGTGTCAACAACATGAAAGCATGGATTCATCCTGCCTTGTATCAACGGTTCAGGCTGGTGGTGGTGTAATGGTGTGGGGTTTATTTTCTTGACACACTTTGGGCCTCTTAGTACCAATCCAGCATCGTGTCAACGCCACAGCCTAAGAATAAATTTACTGTACCAACCTACCAATCCTAGGAAGGCTCGAACCCTCTTTTTGGTTGTTTGAACAGAATAGGAGTGGATGGCATCCACCTTTCCAACCCGAGGCCTTACCACACCTTGGCCAACAACATGGACCAGATACTCCACTTCATTTCTTGCCAATGAGCATTTACTTGGATTGATTGTCAAGCCAGCATTTGTTATTAACTGAAGAATCTGTTGAAGGTGAATAACATGGTCCTCCCAAGACTGGCTAAAGATTACCACATCATCCAAATATGCAGCAGCAAATTGTGGCACATATCTAAGTATTTGGTCCATCAGTCTCTGAAATGTCGCTGGGGCCCCCTGCAGACCAAATGGCATCACCTTGAACTGGTAGAGGCCAAATGGCATTGTAAAAGCTGTCAGTTCTTTTGTTTCTTGTGCCAAGGCAAGTTGCCAATATCCTTTGCTCAAGTCAAGAGTGCTGATGAACTTTGAATTGCCAACCTTCTCTAACAACTCATCTATTCGTGGCATTGGATAGGACTGACACTTTGACATCGAGTTGAGATATCTAAAGTCAATACAGAATCTTAGTGAACCATCTTTTTTTGGAACCAAAACAATGGGGCTACACCACTCACTTGTGGATGGCTCAATTATGTTCAGCTGCAACATCAGCTCAATCTCCTATTTGAGTTTAGGCAGCAGACGTTCAGGGATCCGATAAGACCTTCGTCGAGGCGTAACACCATCTTTCAGGTGAACTTTATGCTTAACCAAAGTGGTAAAACCTGGTGTATCTGTGAAGAGGTCTGGGTCAAGCAATGAGTGGATCTCTCCTTGCTGACCTGGCTGAAGATGTGACAGATCCACTGTCATGGATTTCAGGACTTGTCCTGGGAACTCCTGTTCCCTATCCTCCTCTTCTTCTGCTTCACAAATGAAGAGATGTGGCTGGGGTGAATCTGGTTTCAATAGCTGGACCTGATTTGATGAAGGACACTGAAACGCTTTCAAAAGGTTCACATGAAAACATTGATGTTTCTTCTGCTTGTCTGGTGTGTGGAGTTCATAGGTGACCTTACTCAAACATCTAGTGATCTTGTAAGGGCCTTGCCATTTGGCCAACAGCTTGCTGTCACTGGTAGGTAGAAGCAGCAGCACCTTCTGTCCAACCTGAAAAATTCTCTCTCTGGCCTTTTTGTCATACCAGAGCTTCTGATTAGCTTGCGCAGTCCTCATATGCTCCTGGGCCAATGTCATCATCTGCTCCAGTCTGTCTCTCATCTTAAGGACATAGGCAACCACATTGTCCTGTTGAGATGTTGGTGTTTCCCAGTGATCTCTCAGAAGATCCAGTGGTCCCCGGACTTGGCGACCATAAAGAAGTTCGAAAGGAGAGAATCCCGTAGACGCCTGTGTACATACCAGGCCAAACAAACTTGTTTCCTATTCTACTAAGTGATTTCTGGAATGCTAGATGACCTGCCCAAGGGACAGAATGACCAAGCTCCATGACCTTCTGTGTTAAACACTGCGGTAATGCTAAAGCCTCAACCATGCCTTGTCGTTGGTAGAGAAGGCCCTTTTTTATTATGTATGTAGTATCTGCTAGACCGTCCGCTTTGCCTAATTTGTCACCCTCCACCTCTGAAACTTTATCAAACCAAAATTTTAGCTTTGGATCAGCACTTTGAAGTGTAGCCATGTCGGAAGGGATATTAAAATCTGTGGGCTGGCACGGTTCTGTAATAAATTCACACTGCTTCTTTGACAAAGCTAAAACCTTGTCCCTCCTCTTTTGTGCTCTGGTCCTACGCAGCCTTACAGGACCCACTTCTAGCTCAGCATGGTAAAAAGGCAACTCTTCAAGAGTTGCCTTTTTAAGAAATTTGTCAGAGTAATGTGGTCCAGGCAAACTCCATGCTTATTGGGAGAAAAAGATTCATCGAGTTGTTGAGAGGAAGGATAAGATTTTTCCATTAACTGCCTCACCACCCCTTGAACCGGTGATCTAAAACTGCTCTGCCCATCCAACCGTGACTCAGCTTGTGCTTGTTGGATGAGATCAAAAAGAATTGGAATGTCACTGCCCAAAATAACAGCATAAGGGAGCTTAGCCACCAAAGCTACCGACATGAGATAAGTTTGACCATCAACTGTTAGGTAAACCTCAGCTGTGGGGTATGCCTTCTCATCACCATGAACACAGCAAATGTTAGCCGAAGCTTCAGTCCAAAGGTCTCTTGGTACAATACTGGAACGAACCACAGACTTCAAACAGCCCAAATCTAACAGGGCCTCCTCACGCTGACCATTGATTAAGACAGGGACTGTTAAAACCTCTTTTTGATGTGCAAGAAGGTGAGAGGATCTAGGAACTGTACACAGGAGAGAGGGTGTGGTCTGTCTAGTTAAAGGACATGTATACTGGGTGTGAACTAGTCCATTACAGAGATAACAGCGCATGTCTGGTCTGGATTTGGAAAAGGATTGCGTATTGTTATGTGATTTTGAAGTACTAGGCTTAGAAAAAGGTTGTCTGAAATTGCCATGGGACCTACTTTGAATTTGTCCACCCCCATAGGACTTACGGTGGCCAGTGAAGCCGCTGTCACGGTAGAAGGCAGATCTCCGGCTTCCACTCCTGGCTGACACGAACACCTCCGCATGATGAGCAGCATCCTCGGCAGACTTGGGGTCTCTTTCACGGATCCAAGCCTCCATCTCTGGGTTCATCATTCTCAGGAACTGTTCCAGAACCAGAAGTTCTGAGAAGTCCTTCACCGTCGAAGTGTCAGGTTTCACCCATTTGTTGAAGAGGTCTTTTAGTCTCACATACAGTTCACGTGGGGTTTCCCCAGGATTAATATCCAATGCACGAAAC
This sequence comes from Girardinichthys multiradiatus, assembly GCF_021462225.1. Lineage (NCBI taxonomy): Eukaryota > Metazoa > Chordata > Actinopteri > Cyprinodontiformes > Goodeidae > Girardinichthys > Girardinichthys multiradiatus. The sequence continues at coordinate 29,635,701 of NC_061808.1, forward strand.
CGTTTCCTGTATGTATCACTTGTGATTTCATACTTAGCAAGAATCACCTCTTTGACCTTCTCATAACTGGCTGAATCATCAAAGTCCATGAGAACATACGCACTTCTTGCTTTGCTGGTGAGCAGGGGAACCGGCTGAATTGCCCACTCATCTTTTGGCCAACCACAAACTGTGGCTATTCTTTCAAAGGTCATTAAATAATGTTCAATGTCATCATCTAGTGAGAGTGGCAGGATCTTTGGCTGTTTGGGTAGCTTTAGCGCCCTTGGTGTGGGTGGCTCCGCTGGTTGGTCATGTGCAACTACTTGATGATCACAATTTTCAGGACTGTCCTCTTCATCATCATCATTGTTGGATGGGTGTGAGGACTTGTTATCACTCATGTAAAAACCTTGGGTTGCAAGGCACCTGCACTATGCCTTCCTCCCTGTGTGTGTGAGATCATTGTTATCTCTGTGTGAACCAGCCTCCTTTCCGTCTCACACACATACACCCTGTCTGAACTGTCTGTTGAACTGTGTATATAAATAAAGAGATAGGGTGTCAAAACTTTGTAGTTTCACTGCAAAGTGGGCTACCCTTGTCACAAGTAACTATGACTGTATCGTTCTTACCTCTGAGTTGACTAAATAATACCTAACATTTATTGGTCCTTCGAAGCCGGATTAATTCAATAACCTTATTTCTCTTTGCTTTAACAGTGACTCTGGGATCCGTGGGGGAAGCCTGACGTCGAGCGAAGCACCGCTGCACAGCCTCCACTAGCCGGAGTGGCTGAAAGTCCCGGTGTGTGTGAATTCACACCTGGCCAGTGGGTTATTGCCTTCCTCTGCGCGGGGTGACTCTCACAGGGTCCAAAGAGTCACCAAGAAGTCAACTCCGAGGTGAGACAGTTTTAAAATACAGTTCATAGGAAAAGTACTTAACAGTCGTTGGTAGTGCGTCGCCGGTAAGGACGCTGCTTTCGAATGGTTTTATTCCACCGTGAAAGGAATAGTGACAAATTTGGTACAATTCCGCCGTGAAGGGGATTAAAGAAAACGACTGAGGATTATTCTCCTGAGAGGGAATAGAGTAAGCGCTATATAAATAAAAGAAGAAAAGTACTTAACAGTCGTTGGTAGTGCGTCGCCGGTAAGGACGCTGCATTCGAATGGTTTTATTCCACCGTGAAAGGAATAGTGACAAATTTGGTACAATTCCGCCGTGAAGGGGATTAAAGAAAACGACTGAGGATTATTCTCCTGAGAGGGAATAGAGTAAGCGCTATATAAATAAAAGAAGAAAAGTACTTAAAAGTCGTTGGTAGTGCGTCGCCGGTAAGGACGCTGCATTGGGATGGTTTTATTCCACCGTGAAAGGAATAGTGACAAATTAAGGTAGGGCCCCGCCAAGAAGGGGGCCAAATAAAACGACTAAGGGTTATTCCCCTGCGAGGGAATAGAATAAGCGCTATACAAGTAAAAAGAACGGAGTAAATTGAGCTCATAAAATAACACCAAGTTAACTTAGAAAAATTACAAGGTACCTGAAACTAACTGTGTGACTGTGTTGTGTGTGTTTGGAGGACTAAGCATTTTAATAGAATCAGCAGGATTCTGCTAGTCCTGTGTTTTCTTTTGCCCAGATTAAAACTACGTACTGGTGACTTTGGAGATTCAGGTCGGATTTCATTCCAGAAAATTAACACCGCTGCGAATTAGTCGCAGTAGAAGGGCGTGTTAATGTCCTCTCCATAAGTCTCATGCCAGTGACCTTTTATCTGGGACATTTATACTACAATTAAACTAACATAAAACATAATGGGGAAGAAACAAAGTAAACTAATTGACTTAGAAGGGGAGGTAAAGTTTATGGAGAACTATGTAAAAGGAGCAGGTATGATCTGTCATAGATGGAATAAAAAATAAAAAACATGGGTTTTTGGGCAAATTAGATACAAAGGATGTCTTAAAATTACAAGGGGATCTAAAATTAGCAATAATGAAAACTAAAAAGAGAAAAATAACAAAGAACAATGGGGAAAGAACAGAGAAAAAGCTCTGATTTAACAGAAATATGTACACGATGGCATAAAAATACGGATTTTCAGGTAACTTAATTATCACTGAAATCCTAAAACTACACGGGGATCTTAAACTGGAGATTATGCATTCAAAAGATTCAAGAGACAATAAAAAACCTTGCCAGATTATAATTTCAAAGGGGACTTTTCAGTCCCTGAGTGCACACAGTTGATAAACAGATTAAAACAAAAAGATGAATTAAAAAAACAACAATAAGAGCAGCTTTTAACTGACATAGCCATAATACTGAGGCCTTAAGAAAAGCACAGGAAAAAACTTTCAGCTTAACTGAAAACAAATAAAGGGGGGGGGCGGACCGCCACCCATCCCAGGTTAGATTATAAAGACTAAGAGATGGTTTTAGAGGACGTGGTAAAAGAAGTTAAAAGAGGAGGTGACAATGTGGACAACATGGAAACTGTCCAACTGGACAACCCAGTGAACAATGACTAGAGAAGAGAGAACAGAATGTTGTTAAAGAAGTAATCTGAGAGTAAAAGATTTTGTAGGCAAGCATTAGTGAGAAACAGGTGCTTTAAAAATCATTCTATGGTGTTATACTACTAACAATATCATGATAAAATGCAAAAGATTCATTTTACAGGGAAATAATTCCATATTTGGCTCAGATTGTGTGCATTCTTGATTTTTCCTCTTTGAGAGAAGTTAAATTTCAGCTCTGTGAAACGACCTTGACAAAGAGATACAGCTGCCTGAAAACAAAGATAAAACTTCTGCAAACAGCAGAAGTCTGTCTCTGCTGAAAGGTCTGAAAAAAAAAAAAAAAATTGTAACTCTACCTCTGCATGTGTCAAACTCAAGGTCCGCGGGCCAAAACCGGACCCCAAAAGTTTAGTGATTCTCTAGAAGTAGAGCCTTTTAATATGGTGATTGTGTGCTTGAATGTTATTTTGTCAATCAATAAGCAGTTTTGTCTACATTCTGCCACAATCTGCCTTTTGAAAATGTTTTGAATCTTGCTCTTTATGTATAAAAAAAAAGAAAGAAAAGAAAAATTGGCTAAAGTCTGCAGACACAAAATGAACCTGGATTGACGCTCTAACTAAGTTTATTTAATCTGAGATCCTCTCCAAATGCAACAGTATATGTCAGTCTACATGAGATACTAACAACTTCACCTACTGGTATAATATAAAGATGTGATTGAATATGTGAAACAAACAATGATGAAAGTTTTTCAACAGGTGATGCTCATCCAGGAGGAAGACAGTGTTCCTAGGAAATGCAGCTCATTCATTAACAATCATTTTTTCTCCTATAGGTGGACGTTTTGCTGATTAATCATAGGCTGGATCTATGAAACATTATGTGCACAGAACAAATGACCAAGGTTCTGACTGACTTATGAACCTCACTGACCTGACAATGATAACATGACACCCAACAGACAACACCTTTAAGGTGGACCCACTAAGACCACCTTATTGATTCTTGGTGAATAAAAAAAAAAAGAATTGAAGCGTTCAAAACAGACCTAGTGGAAACAAAAGGGGTTATGAGGAAACAATGTGCATTTTAAGAATAATAGAAGTCAAATTATGTTCAAATTTTTGCAAATAAAAATTACTCTGACAGAAAAATAAGTAAGTAGTGTGTGAATGTGTGTGAATGGGAATGACTGATTTCATTGTAATGCATCTTTGAGGGACCTTAAAAGCGCTAATAAAGGTCTGATGTTCTGATGATCTTTGCCAAATTTATATCTTAATAAGGTTTCCAGAATCTTTTCCGAAAAATCATATAAAGATAGCAAAGGTTCTACCTCTACTGAAAATACTGATAACAATAGGAAAGTTCATAGACCCATCTTCAATTTTTCCTAATTCTTTTACAAACAGGTTATTTAAACGTTCATGTGGCCAAATGTCTGTGTTTGACTTTCTGTTTTTGTGAAATAAATGTCTGTTTCATGTTATGTAAAAATTAGAGTCCTCAACATACCATAATAATATTAGGTCAGTTCTCTATGGTAAAACAAAAAGATTTTAACAGATGTTTAGACTTTTTCCAGTCAGGTTCAAAATGATTGAATTAGACTCAAACTTAACATAAGATGAAATGAACCTTAACAGAATTACTGGACTGGACTGAAATAGAGAAAACGTGAGTTAATTGAAACAAACTTTAGTTACTTGAACTAAATACAAAGCTGACTGAAACTGTATGTTGTATCTATAAAACAGGGTAAAACAAACTAAGATTATAAGATATAATATGCCCTTCATTTTTTGTGTTCATCAGTGAGTGAGTTTTTATTTTTATTTTTAATAAGAACTAAACCAAGCATTATTTATAATAATAGCAATTACCAAAAATAGTGATCTCATTTTTAAATGTAATAAGGACTTACTTTATAATATATGATAAAAAATAATAATAAGAATTTGGAAAAACAGAGGCTTTAAACCTCTGCAGGAACAGCACTGACACTGTCAAAAGTGGATCCTAATACAGGAATCTGGAAGCTCATTCTGGCGTGGACAGTCAAAGTTCATCCAAGGACACATTTAGATGAGGCAGAGGGACAAATACAGGGCTTAGCTGAGAGCAAAGAGAGCAACATGCATCCTGTCCTAGCTGCTGTCCCACCTGAACTGTGGTCCCAATCATCAACTGATGTAGGACTTATAAAGGGGTTCCCACCATACAAGGTTAAACTAATATCTGAAAAAAGGCCATTAGTCCGTCAATACCCCTTAAAGCCAGAAGCTGAAGAAGATACTAAGCCAGTAATACAAGATATGTTGAAGTCAGGAATATTAAGAGAAGCACCTGACGCTACATGCAAGACATATCACACTGACATCGCTATTATTATCACAGCCAAACATAACTCTAAAAAGATGTGCCCTTTAAATCCAAGTACTCTAATACCTACTGCAGAAGATGGAAAACCACATTCTTATAAAGCAAAAGTTGAAGAAGACACAAAACCCAGACAAGACATTTCTCAAACCCTTATACCAGATTCATGTGTTGTGTTTGTAGATGGCTCAGCATCTAAAGATGAATATGGAAAGAATAGAGTTGGTTATGCAATAACAACCATCGATAGGATAATAGAAGCTAAATCTCTACCCAATACATGCTCAGCCCAAACAGCAGAATTATATGCTGTAGTAAGAGCATGTGAATTACATGAGGGACAAATACTTACTATATACACAGACAGCCAATACGTTTTCGGATCAGTACATCACCATGCTAAGATTTGGCAAAATAGAGGTTTTAAAACATCATCAGGGACAGAACTAACTCATTTCAACCTATTAAAGAGAAAATGTCAGATCTGCTATTTATAGACACAGATGTGCTGAAAGACGCCCAACAGTCAGCACCCAAGACAGAAATAAAGGCCTGGCTAAAGAGAGGAGCACAGAAAAAAGATGACATCTATCAGATAGAAGATAAACCAATCCTCCCAAAAAAAAAATGTATACAACACAGCGGCTACAGTGACACATTGGGAAGACCCACGTGTCAAGGGGGGAATATGTCACATCTGGTAAAGCATTAATGCTACACTATAAATATTTCTGACTATGCAAATCATTTTTGCAGATCATGCATAATTTGTTGCAAACAGGGGGAAGAAATATTGCCTAGTTGTAATAGATGAACCTAGTGACACATTTCTTCCCCACATATGGTATCCCACAGATTATAAGGTCAGATAATGGAACTCATTTTGTAAATAAATTAATAGAACTAAGTTCTAAAGCATTAGGGTTTCAGTTAAAGATTAAGGAAAACAATGGAAGAAACAGGGAGGCCATGGCCCGAATGCCTATCCCTGGTTAATTATGGATGAGAATAACTCCAAATCAAACTGGTCTTACTCCATTTGCCACCTACTGTACATCATTGTATGGCTCCACCCACTATATTCTGAGCCTGAGATCACGTGACACCAAGTTGCTGATGTGAATTTGTATTCTCAAAGAAATAGTACATGGCAGACCGTTTTCTCTGCCCTCTGACATGAATGAAATAGAGAAAGCACAACAGGAACCTTCATTAGCTGAGTGGATGAATAAAATGTTGCAGACAAAAGAAGAACAAATGTCCAGTGGTCTGCCGATAATCTCTGCTCCTATCCCACAGAATGAGGCCTGGAGACCTGGTCCTGATTAAGACACTCCACCGGAAGGATTGGAGCACTCCTTGGTGGAAAGGGCCGTTTCAAGTGCTCCTGACAATGCCCACAGCTCTGAAAATAGCAGAGAGGCCTTCCTGGATCCATAAAAGCCACTGTAAGCCAGTTTTGCCGTTACAGGAGCCAAACCAACCGACGGGGTAGCAGAGGAAGTCCGGGTTCAAAGATGGCCCAGCGTCTCAAACCGGTGAAGAAAACAGCTGATCTGCGCCCAATTATAAAATGGCTCTCTGTAACATGTGGACAGGACTGATAAGCCTGAGCTTAATTCTGGTAGCAGGACTCTTTCTCTATCTAAAGCAGGATCCACAGGAGGTGATACCGAACCAGAAGAGATGGACATCAGACGGATGTCCATCTCAGAACACTGACGGAAGAACATGACGCACATCCATTCCTACAGAATTTCTGGTATTGTTCATGGTGGCATATGCAACACTGAACTAGGTAGAAATGCACGAAAATGAAGGGGACGATTATGATGACATGTTGTAAATAAATCACATCAAAAGCCTGAATGTACTCATACATTGTATTTCATAAAATAACCTTACAGCAGAAAATCGGAAGAAGTTGTTGCTTAAGTGAAATGAGAAAAAGTACAATGATGACATAAACAGGGCAGATTTTTTAATTCTTTTATTTTTATGATTTCAAGTATTATTCTTTTATTTTTATGATTTCAAGTATCATTCTTTTATTTTTATGATTTCAAGTATCATTATTTTATTTTTATGATTTCAAGTATCATTATTTTATTTTTATGATTTCAAGTATTAATCAACATTTAACTTTTAATGGTCGCCGAGGGCGGCGGGGCCGTATGAGTATTTCCCACAAAATATAATCTGTTTACCGTCCGTGGGTTTTCGCTCATACAAAGTATTTTTCTTACTCGTTTTTATATTAAATGTTTTTACTTGTGATAAAAGGAGGGACTGTTGGATGGGTGTGAGGACTTGTTATCACTCATGTAAAAACCTTGGGTTGCAAGGCACCTGCACTATGCCTTCCTCCCTGTGTGTGTGAGATCATTGTTATCTCTGTGTGAACCAGCCTCCTTTCCGTCTCACACACATACACCCTGTCTGAACTGTCTGTTGAACTGTGTATATAAATAAAGAGATAGGGTGTCAAAACTTTGTAGTTTCACTGCAAAGTGGGCTACCCTTGTCACAAGTAACTATGACTGTATCGTTCTTACCTCTGAGTTGACTAAATAATACCTAACAATCATCGTCATCATCAACTTGTGGCCCAGTTCGTCTTTCAAAGTAATCTTTCAGTTCTCTCATCTGAGCTTGAATCTGCTGAAATTGATGCTTCATATTCTTCAACATTTGTTCTTGGCGTGTCGACTCCTTTTCCACCTGCTGATCTCTGGAAGCTTGGGAGTGGATAAGAGCCCTCACCAGACTGGTTAATTCCTGCAGTTTATCAGGATTGCTGGCTTCTGCTGCTGCTCCCTGCTGGTCATCTGAAGGAAGTGGCTCACCACCATCTGGTTCCACTTGGTGCTCCACCTGTTTGCTACCCCGTGTCATCATTTTCCATGTAATTTCAACTTGTAACTCCTGACACCACTTGTCACATGTTTGTCAGGAGGACTAGCGGTCTTGGAGGTGGGACCCAAGAACGGTTGAAAAAAAAAAGAGCAGGCTCCGAAAAAATTCAGTTGAAACTGCTTTAATCTTTTTGATGCAGCAAAGTAACCAAGCCACACCACCAACAACAACCCGGACAGTGACAGACATACTACTTAAATAGAGGTGAAACTAAATTGGGAGAAACCATTTCAAGGGACACACAACAGCAAAAAGGATAAACAAACAAAAATATTTACATTAAATGAACAGCTAATAAAATAAATTACAGAACAAGACAAAACAGAAAATATTTTAATTTAATCCCAATAAGTACTTCAAACTTGACATAGAAAACATATGTGAAACCAAACTCCCTTCCCATTCCCTGATGGTGTGTCCCAGAACCAATAAATGTGCTCAAGCCCCCAGGGAATGTTTTGCCTGTGCACACCTGCTGGGAAAGGGAAATGGCAGGGGTAAGTACTCAAATTGAACTTTCATATGTTTTCCTTTAATGCAATTAAAATTTAACAATCATTTAGTATCTTGAAAAGATCATTTAATTTACCTTTACAGAAAAACCAAGATGAGGCCTGCTAAAGAAGCCACACCCCAAACAAATCGTTTGCACCCAAAATAACCAAAATAAACTGAATTGCCAAACAAGATATTGTTTAACTGTGTTGTCTTTCACCAACAAATATAAATATACATGTAACAATGGCTCATTGTTACAACACTATTTGCTTTCTGTTCTTCAACCTACAGTATATAGGACTTTGCAGGGCAGCGCAATTGTTAAAATGGTGAAAATGTAAGCTTTACTCAACGGTTACTTGTTTAGGTACACTTTCCTAAAAATGGGTGGCACTTCCTTTTACATTCAGATCTACCTTCAATGCTCATGACAGAGGTTTAACAAAATGTTGGAAACATTGCTTAGAACATTTGGACTATACTGATATGACTGAGTTCCTACAGTTGCTGCAGATATGTTGGCTTCATATTCATGATGCAAATCTCTTCCTTTTCTTTGCTGTGCTGGATTGAGATCTGGTGACTCTAGAGGCGATTACAGTACATTAAACTAATTGTCATGTGCAATAACCAGTTTGAGATGATTTCAGCTTTGTGACATGGTGCATTATTCTGCTGCAGGAAGCAATCAGAAGATGGGTGCACTGTGGCTATAATGGAATGGACCTGGTCAGCCAAGAACATATTCTCCACACCATTACACCACCACCTTAAACTATTGATTCAACGCAGTATGACTTTAGAAAGACATTTCCTTCCTCACTGGATGTTTTATCTTTTACAGACCGTCCTCTGTAAATCTGAGAGATTGATGTGCGTGAAAATCCCTGTAGCTCATCTGGTTCTGTACAACATTCACCAGTACACCTGGCGCCAGACACCATGCCACGATTAAAGTCACAGAAATCCCCTTTCTTCCCCATTTGATGCTCAGTTTAAACTTTTGCATGTCTAAATACAGAGTTGTTTTAATGTGATTAGCTAATTGTGTAAACAAACAGTTTCACATTTTGACCTGAATGTGAATTTCTGGATTTTGCACTTTCAGAGATAATTTTTTTAACCTTTTTGGCCTGATGAATTCAATAATGCTTTTTAGAGCATCAGAAAGTCATATCTGCAATATTTTGAAAACCATCATTTTCAATCTGTGGCTATGGTAGACCCCTGTTCATTATAAAAACAGGTTATTCACCAACATGTACCTGAGATCTTAAAAAATAATAATATAATGAGGTAATATTCAGTTATGTTATTCAATAATTAAAAGGCAAATTTTAGCAGAATCAGAATCAGAGAAGCTTCATTGCCAAGTACGTTTTTGGACATACAAGGAATTTGTTTTGGCATATTGGTGCAATACAAATTAAACAGTATAAACATATCTACAATATAATATCTACAATATAATATAAATATATGTGCACAATTTTAAGTGAGTGAGAGTAAATATAGAGCAGTATAAGATGCAAGAGCAATACAACAGTGCAGGTGATCATTGTGCAAGTATGACAGTGCAAGTAAAGCAGGAGTCCATGCTGAGCGTTAATGTATCTCATAGAGTTACAGGTTACGGGTGTCCTGTCAGCAAAAAAAGGGGGGGTGTGGGTGAAAGGGAGAGTGTCAGGGTGGTTTCCGGGCTTTGTTAACCAGGCTGGTGGCAGATGGGAAAAAACTGTTCTTGTGGCGTGAGGTTTTGGTCCGGATGGACCGCAGCCTTCTGCCAGAGGGGAAAGTCTCAAAGAGTCTGTGACCAGGGTGGGAGGGATCAGCCAGAATTTTCCCAGCCGCTTCAGGGTCCTGGAGTTGTACAGTTCCTGGAGCGACAGTAGACTGCAGCCAATCACCTTCTCAGCAGACCGAATGACACGCTGCAGCCTGCCCTTATCCTTGGCTGTAGCAGCGGCGTACCAGATGGTGATGGAGGAGGTGAGGATGGACTCAATGATGGCTGTGTAGAAGTGCACCATCATAGTCTTTGGCAGGTTGAATTTTTTCAGCTGCCGCAGGAAGAACATCCTCTGCTGGGCTTTCTTGATGAGGGAGCTGATGTTTGGCTCCCACTTGAGATCCTGGGAGATGATGGTTCCCAGGAAGCGGAAAGATTCCACAGTGTCAATTGTGGAGTCACAGAGGGTGATGGGGGCAGGTGGTGCTGGGTTCTGCCTGAAGTCCACAACCATCTCCACTGTCTTTAGAGCGTTGAGCTCAAGGTTGTTCTGGCTGCACCAGTCCAACAGATGGTCCACCTCCCATCTGTACGCGGACTCGTCACCATCAGAGATGAGTCCGATCAGGGTGGCGTCGTCCGCAAACTTCAGAAGCTTGACAGACTGGTGACCGGAGGTGCAGCTGTTGGTGTACAGGGAGAAGAGCAGAGGAGAGAGAACACAGCCTTGGGGGGAACCGGTGCTGATGGTCAGGGAGTCAGAGACGTGCTTCCCCAGCCTCACGCGCTGCTTCCTGTCAGACAGGAAGTCAGTGATCCACCTGCAGGTGGAGTCGGGCACACTCAGCTGGGAGAGCTTCTCCTGTAGCAGAACTGGGACGATGGTGTTGAAGACATAGCAGAAATCCACAAACAGGATCCTGGCATAGGTTCCTGTGGAGTCCAGGTGCTGGAGGATGAAGTGAAGGGCTAGGTTGACTGCATCATCTACAGACCTGTTGGCTCTGTAGGCAAACTGCAGGGGGTCCAGGAGGGGGTCGGTGATGTCTTTTAGGTGTGAGAGCACAAGGCGCTCAAAGGACTTCATCACCACAGAGGTCAGGGTGACGGGTCTGAAGTCATTAAGCCCTGTGGTGGAGGACTTGAAGCAGGCTGGCACATGACATGTCTCCAGTGAGGTGTTAAAAATGTCTGTGAAGACTGGAGACAGCTGATCAGCGCAGTGCTTCAGGCTGGCTGGTGAGACAGAATCCGGACCAGCAGCTTTCCGGGGGTTCTGTCTCCTGAAGAGTTTGTTGACGTCCCTCTCCTGGATGGAAAGAGCCGTCCTCGGCGTGGGTAGGGGGCTGGTGGGGGGGAACTTCAGGGTGGGGGTTGGAGGTGCCAAGGCCCCTCTTGAGGTTGGGGTGGTGGGGGTGGTGGATTGTGGCTGCAGCTGTTGGGGGGCGTCGTGGGGGATGGTTGCAGGACTGTCCCTTTGTCTTTCAAAGCGGCAGTAGAACTCGTTCAGGTCGTTGGCGAGGCGTCGGTCATTGATGGAGTGGGGGGCTTTCGGCTTGTAGTTGGTGATTTGCTTGAGCCCTTTCCAGACAGATGCAGAGTCGTTGGCTGAGAACTGGTTTTGGAGCTTTTCAGAGTACAGTCGTTTGGCCTCTTTCACTGCCTTGCCAAACTTGTACTTTGCCTCTCTGTATATGTCTTTGTCCCCACTCCTGAAGGCCTCTTCCTTATCCAGTCTTAACCTTCTGAGTTTAGCTGTGAACCAGGGTTTGTCGTTGTTGTAACTCACCTTGGTGCATGATGGTACAGGTCCTTCTCAAAATATTAGCATATTGTGATAAAGTTCATTTTTTTCCATAATGTCATGATGAAAATTTAACATTCATATATTTTAGATTCATTGCACACTAACTGAAATATTTCAGGTATTTTATTGTCTTAATACAGATGATTGTGGCATACAGCTCATGAAAACCCAAAATTCCTATCTCACAAAATTAGCATATTTCATCCGACCTATAAAAGAAAAGTGTATTTAATACAAAAAACGTCAACCTTCAAATAATCATGTACTGTTATGCACTCAATACTTGGTCGGGAATCTTTTAGCAGAAATGACTGCTTCAATGCGGCGTGGCATGGAGGCAATCAGCCTGTGGCACTGCTGAGGTCTTATGGAGGCCCAGGATGCTTCGATAGCGGCCTTTAGCTCATCCAGAGTGTTGGGTCTTGAGTCTCTCAACGTTCTCTTCACAATATCCCACAAATTCTCTATGGGGTTCAGGTCAGGAGAGCTGGCAGGCCAATTGAGCACAGTGAGACCATGGTCAGTAAACCATTTACCAGTGGTTTTGGCACTGTGAGCAGGTGCCAGGTCGTGCTGAAAAATGAAATCTTCATCTCCATAAAGCTTTTCAGCAGATGGAAGCATGAAGTGCTCCAAAATCTCCTGATAGCTAGCTGCATTGACCCTGCCCTTGATAAAACACAGTGAACCAACACCAGCAGCTGACACGGCACCCCAGACCAACACTGACTGTGGGTACTTGACACTGGACTTCTGGCGTTTTGGCATTTCCTTCTCCCCAGTCTTCCTCCAGACTCTGGCACCTTGATTTCCGAATGACATGCAGAATTTGCTTTCATCTGAAAAAAGTACTTTGGACCACTGAGCAACAGTCCAGTGCTGCTTCTCTGTAGCCCAGGTCAGGCGCTTCTGCCACTGTTTCTGGTTCAAAAGTGGCTTGACCTGGGGAATGCAGCACCTGTAGCCCATTTCCTGCACACGCCTGTGCACGGTGGCTCTGGATGTTTCTACTCCAGACTCAGTCCACTGCTTCCGCAGGTCCCCCAAGGTCTGGAATCGGCCCTTCTCCACAATCTTCCTCGGGGTCCGGTCACCTCTTCACGTTGTGCAGCGTTTTCTGCCACACTTTTTCCTTCCCACAGACTTCCCACTGAGGTGCCTTGATACAGCACTCTGGGAACAGCCTATTCGTTCAGAAATTTCTTTCTGTGTCTTACCCTCTTGCTTGAGGGTGTCAATAGTGGCCTTCTGGACAGCAGTCAGGTCGGCAGTCTTACCCATGATTGGGGTTTTGAGTGATGAACCAGGCTGGGAGTTTTAAAGGCCTCAGGAATCTTTTGCAGGTGTTTAGAGTTAACTCGTTGATTCAGATGATTAGGTTCATAGCTCGTTTAGATACCCTTTTAATGATATGCTAATTTTGTGAGATAGGAATTTTGGGTTTTCATGAGTTGTATGCCAAAATCATCCGTATTAAGACAATAAAAGACCTGAAATATTTCAGTTAGTGTGCAATGAATCTAAAATATATGAATGTTAAATTTTCATCATGACATTTTGGAAAAAAATGAACTTTATCACAATATGCTAATATTTTGAGAAGGACCTGTACACAGCTGTCCTCACAGAAGCTGATGTAGGAAGTCACAGCCTCTGTGTACTCGTCCAGACTGTTGGTAGTGGTCCTGAACACATCCCAGTCTGTACAGCCTAAACACGCCTGGAGATTCTCCACAGCCTCACTGCTCCACTTCCTTGTCGTCCTCATAACAGGTTTGCAGAGCTTTAGTTTATGCCTGTATGCAGGAATTAGGTGGACCATGATGTGGTCAGATTGGCCCAGTGCAGCACGTGGGACGGCGTGATAAGCGTCTCTGATGGTGGTGTAACAGTGATCCAGAATGTTGTCCTCTCTGGTCGGACATTTTATAAACTGTCTATATTTTGGGAGTTTTTGGGTGAGATTACCTTTGTTAAAGTCGCCAACGACGATAACTAAGGAGTCCGGGTTGGTCTGCTCCACACTCAGTATCTGGTCGGCGAGCATGCGCTGTGCGACCTGCACGTTAGCTTGCGGCGGGATGTAAACACCGACCGGGATGAACGAAGCGAACTCACGGGGGGAATAGAAAGGCTTACAGTTTAAGATGAAGGCTTCCAGGTCTGGAGAACAGTGCTGCTGAATCACTGTCACGTCGTTGCACCAACCACTGTTGAGGTAAAAACAGATTCCTCCACCTTTCGCTTTGCCAGAGAGTTCCGTGTCTCTGTCCGCTCTGTAGAGCTGGAATCCTGCCAGCTGCAGCACAGAGTCCGGTATTAATCCACACAGCCACGTCTCCGTGAAGCACAAAACTGCTGATGAATAAAAGTCCCTGTTTTTCCCCAACAGCAGTTGTAGTTCCTCAATTTTGTTGGGAAGTGAGCGCACGTTAGACAGAAATATTCCAGGTAACGGTGTTCGTAGTCCACGCTGGTGAAGACGTACCAGCACCCCAGCCTGTTTCCCTCTCTTCCGGCGTTTCACTGCGTGAGCAAAGGTGAGTGCACCTTTGACCAGAATGTCCAAACATTCCAGAGCAGTAGTCAGAAAAGTGGGAAATAACTCCTCTGGTGTAGTAGCCCTGATGTTCATGAGTTCTTCTCTGGTGAGAGAGCTCCGGGTACCATCACAGAAGACCAATTTAAAGCAAAAAACAAAACAAAACAATGCGCACCAACACGCCGAGGTGACCATCTGCGGCGCCATCTTGGAGCACAAGGCTGCTTTTCTTTTTAAGTTCTTTGTAATATATGAGGCCAAAAATAAATGCTGTAACTTTAGCTTCGATGGAGGAAGCTTTTTTTTTTTTACTTTAATTACAGTACTGTGTTTTGTCAGACGGCTCAGGAAGCTCTTCCTCGCATACATGACAAGATATTAAAGTGGACAAAGCACAGAAGGTGTGGAGAGGTGGATGTAAAACACTAAAATCAATATCTTCCATCCAGCATTCTGCCACACACACAAACACAAGCTCTGGTGCTTGGCCTTTCTGCTTGCTGTATACGTTTTCTTGAACTGTGAATCCAGTCAAACGTGACATTTTGAGAAGGACTAAGGCCTCAGCACAAATGTCTGGACTGTTGGGGAATTTACTGTCTCTGTGTCTAATTGAAGCAGCTTATAAACCACTTCCTAATCTAGATAAGAAGGAGCTACACTTAGGGTAAAAAGAAAGTGCACTTTCTATCAGTGCTAGACTTTATGGTGTTCTAAAATTGTTACATCCACCCTCAATACAGACAAGTTCCAAATTGGCATTACCAGATCAACTGAATGTGATTGTATAATGATTGGGCTTAAATTAACTGTATCTGACTGGACTGAATCTAACTGTGTGATCTGAATGTATTAAAATTAAATTGATTGATTGCAATTAAATCTGGACATAACTGAGCTCTATAAAACTGGATATAAAATGGACCTGTTTGTCTTGTACAGTGCCTTCAGATGATGTTGGTTGGTAATTCACGCCGTATAAAATAATCTAATTAATGGGACAGTTCAATTTTTTTTAGATGTGAGGTTCTGTGAGGTTGTTAGCAATAGCTCCCAGTACCTGAAGTAAAAGGATGTGAGTTGATTGGAAATTACCCTGTTGGACCTACAAGAAGCTGATCTGCTAAATCAGGTGGTGATATAAGGTAACTCCACATAGCTACAAGCTCTGATATAAATTACTGGCTTGGACATCACATGCCTTCCGCATGACACACATGTGCCATTGCTATCAGGGCTGCTGCAGAAGCAACATCAGAAGTACACAACAGTGATTCTTTTTAAAGGCCAATAAAGTTCTATGAGTAGAATAACATATTGCATAATTGACATGAAATGTAATTTACGGAAAATTGCACACAGGTATGCCATAAAAAGTACTACAGTGTTTAAAATACTACAACAAAACCTCTTGCCTGGTTAAATAAAGGTATATATAAATAAAATAATATAACACAAGGGTTTCATAAAGGGTACAGAGAATCCTAATTTCTGGACATTTTAGCCGTAAACACATTCTTTTTCAGATTCTGTTTACTAACCATATTCTAAAATTTGTATTAACCCTTGTAAACATTTAAAATATTTTATTAAGCTTGTGTTGACCCCCTGAGGTTCCTTAAAGTGGAACTAACCTCCTCGTTAGGCTATTTGGGCTGGAGAAGCTTTGCTAGTGTTTTTACTCATCACCACTAGTGTTTATGTCTTACCTGCTCCCTTACAGACACATATTAATTTACAGCTCTTTGAAGCATCGGTGGCCAGTGCTTTCTTATTTATTATCCTCTCCCTCTATGCTCCTCTTCTCCTCTTTGGCTGTCTCTGTGTGTTTCTGCATTGCTGTGACAGACAGCCTCAGAAAAGGAATGAAGGAGGTGAAGGAGTGTCTGTCTACTGTCTGGGAGATGAAGTCAGATACCCTAGTGAGCCATATGAACCGCATAGATTGTTTATGTAAAAATTAAGGAAGACCTGAGCTATGCCTTTCGTCCTGCCCCTTGGCGATAGCTAAGTGGGCTAGGCCAGTGGAAAATGTCCTGGTACCCCCTATAGACAGCCCGCCACACACAAACTCAGTTCAGAAATACCAGCGTCAAGGCCAGAAACCAACAAACTGTGATACAATAATCACAACTATGCAGCATGGCAGTCTTTGTAGCACAGTAGGTATACCTGAACAGTTCCCACACTGTGAATAGATTTTTGTTTAAGGAGAGTACATACAGGTCCTTCTCAAAATATTAGCATATTGTGATAAAGTTCATTATTTTCCATAATGTCATGATGAAAATTTAACATTCATATATTTTAGATTCATTGCACACTAACTGAAATATTTCAGGTCTTTTATTGTCTTAATACGGATGATTGTGGCATACAGCTCATGAAAACCCAAAATTCCTATCTCACAAAATTAGCATATTTCATCCGACCTATAAAAGAAAAGTGTTTTTAATACAAAAAACGTCAACCTTCAAATAATCATGTACTGTTATGCACTCAATACTTGGTCGGGAATCTTTTAGCAGAAATGACTGCTTCCATGCGGCGTGGCATGGAGGCAATCAGCCTGTGGCACTGCTGAGGTCTTATGGAGGCCCAGGATGCTTCGATAGCGGCCTTTAGCTCATCCAGAGTGTTGGGTCTTGAGTCTCTCAACGTTCTCTTCACAATATCCCACAAATTCTCTATGGGGTTCAGGTCAGGAGAGCTGGCAGGCCAATTGAGCACAGTGAGACCATGGTCAGTAAACCATTTACCAGTGGTTTTGGCACTGTGAGCAGGTGCCAGGTCGTGCTGAAAAATGAAATCTTCATCTCCATAAAGCTTTTCAGCAGATGGAAGCATGAAGTGCTCCAAAATCTCCTGATAGCTAGCTGCATTGACCCTGCCCTTGATAAAACACAGTGAACCAACACCAGCAGCTGACACGGCACCCCCGACCAACACTGACTGTGGGTACTTGACACTGGACTTCTGGCATTTTGGCATTTCCTTCTCCCCAGTCTTCCTCCAGACTCTGGCACCTTGATTTCCGAATGACATGCAGAATTTGCTTTCATCTGAAAAAAGTACTTTGGACCACTGAGCAACAGTCAAGTGCTGCTTCTCTGTAGCCCAGGTCAGGCGCTTCTGCCACTGTTTCTGGTTCAAAAGTGGCTTGACCTGGGGAATGCAGCACCTGTAGCCCATTTCCTGCACACGCCTGTGCACGGTGGCTCTGGATGTTTCTACTCCAGACTCAGTCCACTGCTTCCGCAGGTCCCCCAAGGTCTGGAATCGGCCCTTCTCCACAATCTTCCTCGGGGTCCGGTCACCTCTTCTCGTTGTGCAGCGTTTTCTGCCACACTTTTTCCTTCCCACAGACTTCCCACTGAGGTGCCTTGATACAGCACTCTGGGAACAGCCTATTCGTTCAGAAATTTATTTCTGTGTCTTACCCTCTTGCTTGAGGGTGTCAATAGTGGCCTTCTGGACAGCAGTCAGGTCGGCAGTCTTACCCATGATTGGGGTTTTGAGTGATGAACCAGGCTGGGAGTTTTAAAGGCCTCAGGAATCTTTTGCAGGTGTTTAGAGTTAACTCGTTGATTCAGATGATTAGGTTCATAGCTCGTTTAGATACCCTTTTAATGATATGCTAATTTTGTGAGATAGGAATGTTGGGTTTTCATGAGCTGTATGCCAAAATCATCCGTATTAAGACAATAAAAGACCTGAAATATTTCAGTTAGTGTGCAATGAATCTAAAATATATGAATGTTAAATTTTCATCATGACATTATGGAAAATAATGAACTTTATCACAATATGCTAATATTTTGAGAAGGACCTGTATTTCTATTTTCATAACATTGGCAATTTTCTCAGCTTTAAGCCATATTAAGAAATAACAGTGCTGCAACCATTTTTGTGACAGACACATGCCCATCCTGCATCAGAACAGCATGGTTTTGTTGACATGACGATTCATAGCAATGGTGCCTGCGTGCGTTCATAACTGTCTAGCGGCTAATAGGGGATGTCCAATCCAGTAATGTAAATTTATGGTTACATGGATCTGTTTGGTTGTAAACATCAACTAACATAGCATTGTGTCACTTTTTAATAAGTTCAATGTGATATGACATCTTTCAATTGCAGGTAAGACAAGTATTACCCATAATAACTTTACAAAACCCCACTTCAAAAATTCAAACTCACCCTTTAACATTGAATTAAATTCAATGTTACTTACATTGACCCAAGCATGGTCAATGCTTGGGTCAATGTAAGTAAAGTGTTGAGAAAACAAGTTTAGGTATGCTAAACGTTTTGGCCTGGTTCTCTAAATTGATGTCGAAGGCAGGACTACTTGAGAAAGAAGCCGTCTGACAGGGCAAATGGTTGAAATTCTGGGAACAAACTAGAGTGTGTTATCTGTCTTGGCTTATCCAGGCTGGTAGAGGAGAGCCAGGTGACTGTATGTGTGAGATCAAAGTTCTTGTCAGCCTTGCTTAGAATGGGACCTGAAGCGTGTAGTTACCAAGACTCAGGATTTGTGTCCATCAACATAAGCTCTGGCTGCCATTGTTCTGCGCGGACCTCTGAAAAGACGCTTGTTTCACTCTTCCAGTGTGCAAGACCCTTTTCTGATTCATATCCTGATCATATTGTTTCATATGCAATATTTTCCTGCCTGTGGAACTAAGAGGTCTAAGCTTAAGGAGAGCTTGTCCTGGATAATCAAATTCGTATCTCTAAGGAGGAAAAATTCTGCTGTCTTAAAAGACATGGAGCAAAGGACAAGCGAAGAGGCTTAACCATTATTTCCCCTGCTTTTATATTGTCTCCTTGAGTACTTCCTGCCGTTTTGAGGCCATCTCTGTCTCCTCCGGTTTAAGTTGCTATACATTCATTATGTGCCCTCATATATCTGCTTTACATTGAAAATGCACCAGAATGAGTGCCAGTATCACAGCTAGGATTAATTTAGCCAATTCCTTCTCTATGTTTTCACCTTTTCCTGTGCCGGCCCTCATTCTAT
The DNA here is from genome assembly GCF_021462225.1 of Girardinichthys multiradiatus. Taxonomy (NCBI): domain Eukaryota; kingdom Metazoa; phylum Chordata; class Actinopteri; order Cyprinodontiformes; family Goodeidae; genus Girardinichthys; species Girardinichthys multiradiatus. The sequence goes on from NC_061808.1 coordinate 29,655,108, forward strand.
CTCTCCCACTCTTTTTACTCCGTTTTCTCTTGGTATAAAAGCACAGCGGCTGTTCTGCTCCAAGCTACTTGTCCGCATGACAGAGCACCAGAGAGATGATGGAAAAGCACTTCTTCACCCAGCTCCTGTGTTTGAAAGCCTATTTTTAGGAAGACGGACCAGCTCTGTCTAGAAGGTTTGGGAGAGATATTGACAGAGGAATACAAAGGAAACCAGAACAAAATAAAAGCTTCCAAAAAAACATTTATGTGAATTTAAAACACCTTTTCTTGAAGCAATTCTACTTTTTTGAAGCAGGCAAGCAAACTACACACATTAATTCTCCTCTGCTAGTCACAGGGAATCCAAGCTGACTGTGTGGGATGGAGAAAATAGAGGGGAAGAAAAAATGAAAACACTCCACAGCCTGCCTAACTAAATGATGGTGTTAGGATTATTGGGGACCACCAGTTCAGTGAAGCAGAAAATGGGAATATGCTTGTGAGGGCACACCAGTTTACTTGAGCAGGAACCGCAGGCTCCCAGAGAGACAGACAGGGCAACCTCAGCAAAACATTCCGCTGGGAGATATTGGAGGAAAAAAGAAATGGTGCTATACTGCTCTGAGAAGTCTAGTTGTAACTAATTGGAATTCATCTCAAGCAGAAATGTATTTCAGCATCTTATTGAATTCTGGATTCTGAACGACTTGACTTTAAGCAGGCCCGATTCAGCATGAGAGAAAATTAATCACAGACGATAATGGGGCTGGAATTAATTTTTGCACTTGCATCGTGTCCATTCTTAAATCACACTCTGTGTTGAAGTATAAGCTCTTTCAAATTTTCCAAAGAGAAGTGAGAAGCTAATTAGCCTCGTGCAAATAACCAAAAAAAGAAAGGAGGTAAGATTATTTCTTCTAACTCTTTATTCTGATGTGTTTTCAGAAAGTAATTATTTGATTGGGAAATGCAGAAAATTACATTTGACATTTGACTGATTATTACTATCCTTAGACACTCACTGATTAACAAACAAATGCTAACTTCCAGAGTGCTCTCAGTTCTTGTTTCAACAGGTAATAATCATGCAAAATCAAAAAGCTTGATCTGTGAAGGCAATCCGAATATTAATTTTAATCAAAAACTTTAAAAAACCTATTAACTTTATAATCCACAGATTTAATAGTTCTTGTGAAATAAAATCCACTTTTTAAGGAATTTCATATTAAATTAATTGCATTGTACATAAACGTTATAGAGTTGTCGATTGTAATTGAAGGATACATCTGAAGGACAGGAAAGTAAGGACAAATAGCATGAAAAACAGGTAAAGGGTCAAGTTCAGGAAGTATTAGAGCCAGTAAAAATCTTGAAAGTATGAGACAGTTCACAGTCGTCTTTTCCATTTTAAAAGCAGAATACCATTTTAACACACCTTTATGAAACAATAATGGCCTCTGAAGCCATGCCTCTCTAAAATGGAAATACTATTATTTAGTGTGGATGACGATGGAGTATATTTACCACCAAAAGATTGGGTGAGGTTTGTGATAGTAAACATGAGAGAGCAAATTTCTCCTCAGACCTCAAAACCAGTTTTTAAAACAATTTTTGGTCCAAGCTTGTGAAATAGTTTGAAACTTGGCTTCAAGGAACAAAATAGCTGAGCTGAGGTTCATGCCATGGCAATGGCTCAGCAGGAAAAGCATTAGAGCTACCGCTACTCTTGTTTGTGAGCATTAAGTTTTTTAGGTGTACTCCGTACACTGTACATCAGTGATTCAACTTGGCTCTTTATGGTCAAATAAACTGAATAAGGAAGAGGCCTTCAGGAGTGGGGACAAAGACATATACAGAGAGGCAAAGTACAAGTTTGGCAAGGCAGTGAAAGAGGCCAAACGACTGTACTCTGAGAAGCTCCAAAACCAGTTCTCAGCCAACGACTCTGCGTCTGTCTGGAAAGGGCTCAAGCAAATCACCAACTACAAGCCGAAAGCCCCCCACTCCATCAACGACCGACGCCTCGCCAACGACCTGAACGAGTTCTACTGCCGCTTTGAAAGACAAAGGGACAGTCCTGCAACCATCCCCCACGACGCCCCCCAACAGCTGCAGCCACAATCCACCACCCCCATCTCTCCAACCTCAAGAGGGGCCTTGGCACCTCCAACCCCCACCCTGAAGTTCCCCCCCCACCAGCCCCCTACCCACGCCGAGGAAGGCTCTTTCCATCCAGGAGAGGGACGTAAACAAACTCTTCAGGAGACAGAACCCCCGGAAAGCTGCTGGTCCGGATTCTGTCTCACCAGCCAGCCTGAAGCACTGCGCTGATCAGCTGTCTCCAGTCTTCACATACATTTTTAACACCTCACTGGAGACATGTCATGTGCCTGCCTGCTTCAAGTCCTCCACCATCGTCCCTGTTCCCAAGAAGCCAAGGACCACAGGGCTTAATGACTTCAGACCCGTCGCCCTGACCTCTGTGGTGATGAAGACCTTTGAGCACCTAAAAGACATCACCGATCCCCTCCTGGACCCCCTGCAGTTTGCCTACAGAGCCAACAGGTCTGTAGACGATGCAGTCAACCTAGCCCTTCACTTCATCCTCCGGCACCTGGACTCCACAGGAACCTATGCCAGGATCCTGTTTGTGGATTTCAGCTCTGCCTTCAACACCATCATCCCAGTTCTGCTACAGGAGAAGCTCTCCCAGCTGAGTGTGCCCGACTCCACCTGCAGGTGGATCACTGACTTCCTGTCTGACAGGAAGCTGCGCGTGAGGCTGGGGAAGCACGTCTCTTCCTCCCTGCCCATTTATGTCACACTTAACTGAGAATGCTCGGCTCATAATTATGTGGTACAGCTGTGTTCAAGTAGTGTTCGAAATGCTAATACACAATCCAGCCCCTATCCACAACTTGTTTCTCTGCTATGTTGAACATGTTGAACTCGGTTAGGGACAATAAATAGCCTGGTGTTGATAAGACACAGATGAAAACAGTTAAGAGATATGAAGAGGTAAAACAATTGTTTAGGTAAACAGAATGCATCATGAGAGGACCAAGACTATTAAAATTAAGCAGAGTCTATGATAAACTTAACAAAATGTACATACATTAAAATTAGAAAACCCAAAGTGACACCAAGTGGGGGTCGTGGGATGATTTTCTAAATAATTGTGATGTGACCGCAAAGGGGTATGGGAGATCAAAAGGGAAAGATTAAATAAATTAATTTATCATTAAAAAATAAATATGAATGTCCCATGAAATAAATAAATAAGTAAATACACCATGTAATAAAGAAATATACCTTGAAATGTCCCATTAAATAATTAAATAATATATGATGAAATTAAATTATCAATTGTAATTTTTGAAACAAATTAATGTAAAAATACATATAATTACTTCACTCTATATTTTATAAATAAATAAAGAGTCTAAAAATACATATTTTTAGGGGATTGCTAGTCTCTGGCACTGTTATTTTGGGGGTCACAGGCTGAAAAGTTTGGGAACCCCTGATATAGACCAACAAAACAGAGTGCATATTTTTAAAGTGAAATAAATAGATGCATGGTTTAATTATTTATTTATTACAATGTTTGGGCCCAGCCATGGGAAACAAGGATTGAAATACACACAGTAAAGAGACTGGTAAACACTCTAAATCCCAAAATGCAGAATTTTAACCCATTCACAGCTGGAATATTCGTGACATCACAAAGCTCCCTTCCCCGCTAGAGTTCTTTCTCTTTACCCGCAAATATCAACAGTTTGCATCAGAGATAACACGCACATAAATGTCCTGACCTGGCTGGCCAAGTAAAAGACTTCTTTGAAGAAACCCTGGATCCAAAGTTAAGTACAGTCTGCTGTATGCATACCTGGTGACTAACCCAACAAAAAATAAACTTGCTGCCTCACCTTTCTGTCTGAGCTTCTGCAGAAAGCAGTCTGAGCCAAAGATTCCCCAAGAAGAAAGAATATCTCTAAAGACGTCAGCGAAGCAGTTTTTCCACTCTCTGCCTGAAGAAGACTGAATAGAAACTGCACCTCCAATCTGACCAGACACTCATCCCAGCCCCATAGCTGCCCTCGTGTGCTAGTCCAGATGCTCCCCCCAGATGCTCTCCCCAGGCTAAACTCACTGGACCATCGGACGTGCTCCACTATTCATCAGAATGGGTCGCAGTAAGAGATTGTGTCTGGTGAGAGAAAATTGGTTTAACATAACACAATTTATTTATTTTTTTGTGTGTGTTGCTAAATAAGCTATTTTCTCTGTGGTGTTAAACTACTTGAGTGTTAATGGGCATCTTAGCCTTGATGCTACAAAATATGTTTTGGATTTTGTTTTTAAAATGCCATCAAATTTAATTTCAATGTGTGGTTTAAACATTGATGATCCAGTAACGTTGCTCCATTTTACATGATTTATTTTTTTCACTAACCTGCATAAAATATGTCTGCATAGTACAAACGTGAAAAATTGTCTCCATCATCAATAATGCTAAAAAGCTAAAGCGCTATTGCTAAAATTGTAGTTCTTCTGTGCTCACAACACAGCTTGCTTTGTTCGTAGTGCGATCAGCGATCAGCTGACACCAGCACTCATACACACATAAATATTTATTATTAATGGTATTTCAAGGTACATGTGGGATTTGAAAGGTTTTCTAAAAATAACCAATAATTACTGGTATTTTCCTTTGTGTTAGCTGAGCCACTAATTCTGGTGTGACATTATTAGTTGTTCTTATGTAAAGCTAATTTGGCCTCAAAACAAACCTTAGTTCTTAAACAAACATATTCACACTGAACTATAATATCACTGCACCATTTTATTGGTCACTGTGTTATATTGTTATTCTTTTGTTTCCTTTCATTGTAGTTTATTTGTTTTCCTTATTCTTTCATTTTTTACTTAGTACTTTAGTTGAATGTTAGTAGCCTAGTTAAAGTTTGTTGACTAAGGTATTTTAACTGGAAGTTGAAGTATTGTGTTAATAAACTTGTATTTAGGAGAGAAGTTGTGTTCATTCCGTACATGTGTGGAGGGTTTGTTGTCTATAAAACGCCAGTGTGCGAATTTACTCCATCTATTGTTCTATAATGCCACACCTCACCAGGCAGGTATTCATTAAACAATGACTTACAGAGACTGAGAGCAGTGTCGCTATTCATTCCGTATAATCAGGTAGTGCCCTGACTTAGTAATTGTGATCTAAATTATAAATTATTTTAAAATTGCCTTTGGCACTTATTTATGGTTATTCATAGCTAAACTAGAACTATTGTTGCACAACAATCTGAAGCAAAGAACATATTTGTCTCCTTGGACTTTGATACCTCTCAATAAAAATGAGTGCAACCAATTTCCTTCAAAATTCACCTAATTTGTCACTAAGGTCCACCTGTGTGTAATTTAATTTCACTACAAATACAAATACTGCTAGTTTCAATCTAAATTGACAGGTCAGGCAATAGGAACATTAATCAGAGAAGCAGCCAAAGGGACATGGTAACTCTGGGGCACTGTATAATCCACAGCTCAGGTAAAATAATCTGTTCACAGAACAGTTATTAGTTATGGCTTCTACAAGTCTAGCTCTGAAAGATTGACAAAGCTATTATGGACAAAAGCCATACTAAGTTGGTTTGTTTGCCACAAGCCATGTAGGGGATACAGAAAACACGTAGAAGAAGGTGCTCAGCTCAAATAAGACCACAACTTAACTTTATGGCCTAAATGCAAAACCCTGTGTTCACCCTAGTGAAGTCACCAGTCTATCCCAGGGCAACTCAAGAGACACACTGGACAAACAATAGCTTCCGACACGATCCTTGGTTTGTGTTCAATATGCATCAACAGGCATTATGAATTTATTTAAACCATCTTGGCCATGTGGTAGTTTGAGTTGTTAAGGTGTTAAGTCACTATTTCTACACTTTTTATTTATCCAGCTTCCACTGTTTGGCAACAAACCATTAATTTAAACCCTCAAATCTGCCTATGACTTTCTAAATGGTCTCTTACAAATAAAAAGAAATCCGAAACTATGGGTCAAAGTAAAGCAGTTTGCTGTATGTAAGAACAATGTGTTTACGTCCTTTTCCAGTTATGTAACAAATGAGTAAGTCTTCGAAATGGCAAGTAGATCCTGTATGGATTACTCTGGAGCATCTGCAAATCAATGTGGGCTCACTGCCTGCATCTGCTCCCTTGTAGATGAGTAAAGCTGTAGTCTTATGGAAAGGAAGGAAACAACATTGTAGAACATGATGGCTGTAGAAAGAAATCAGCACCTCAGGCGGTTTGTGTTGCAGCTGGGAGGAGATGTTGGGGCTGAAGTTGCACCACAGCAGCACCAGTCATAGATAATATGAGCAGTTGTCTGGGATACAGACATGTTTAGCCTTTATTATCTTCTATGCTTTAGCCTGCCAGATCTTTGGGTTCATTTTAACAGCACGGAAGGAAAGGAATCAACTATTTGCTTTTTTTGTTCAAGGTAAAGTCATGCATGTTCATAAGCACACAGTGTCAAAGAGCTGTGCACAATTTACTGATTCTTTAGTTGTTGTAGATATCATTTACTCAGCGTTTCATACTAAAAACATAATCCTGGTAAATATTATTTTTTGTTATACAAAATTGTTTCTGGTTTGTTTACCTGACAGAGAAGATTCAGGTTGGAGAAAAATTTCCAAAACACATCTCAAAATCATTTTGTTAAAATTAAAACCTAATAAAAACTGATAAAAAGATTAACAAAGGCATACAATGTAAAACAAAACAAATATTTATCTCTTTAAGAATAGAAAATATTTACAGGGATATTGAAATTGTCGTGTTGCACAGAAATGACATATTTAGAATGATGGTATAATAGAAAAAATAAATAAATAAATAAATGTGAGAAGAGCATGTGAGAAGTCACTATAGAAAATCTTCTTGGCTGTGGGGACAAAGGACCTCCTGAACCTTTCAGTTCTGCAGCTGCAGTGAGATGAGCCTCTCGATGCAGCCGCTCCTATCCTGTGAAGATGGTGTGGACATTTTTTTTTTCTTTTTATTGTTCTCCATTATAGAATATAACCTTCTCGTCATCTGCTGCTCCACCACAGTTCTACAGGATCCAAACCTTTGCCTATCACAGAACCACCTGTTTGTCCAGACGCCTACAGTTTTTGTCCATCCTGCCACACCATAATTAATCCTGAATAAATTATTATTACCACACAGCACAATTTTAGAAATGTCTTTTATATAGGGTATTGTTGTTGACCCTTCAGGGCATGGACTTGACTAGATCCCTGAAGGTGTGTTGTAGTATGTAATAATTGTAGCACATCCTTTGAGTCCTATAAATTGCAAGTTGGGGCCTCCATAAATTGGATTTGTTTGTCCACGACATGCCATACAAACTTGCTTGGATTGAAATCTGGCAAATACGAAGCAAAGTCAACACCTCAAACTCATTATGTTTGCTCTTAAACTACTGCTAAACCATTTTAGCTTTTTGGATTGTGCATTATCCTGCTGAAAGAGACTACAGTCATCAGGACACACAGTTTCCATCCACATGGATCTTGGTCCCATGTGCTCCCCATGTCAGTGATGCCAACGATGTGATGCAAAGAACACATGATTCATCAGACAGTGAAAGAAACAGCCAGCAAAATCTGAAAATGGTATATGGAAATTAATTAAAAACATCAAAAGATGGAACTTCAACTCTTCCGACCAACAGCTAAATGTAAATAAATGCTAAATGCCATAGAAAAGCATTTATACCCCTTAAACCTTGTAACATATTTAATGTTACAATCATAAACATCATTGGGGGATTTTACATGATAGATAAACACAAGTGGAAGGAAAATGATTTTACATTTTTTTCACAAATAGAAATCTAAAATGTGTGGTGTAAATTTGTATTTAGCGTATTTTACACTGATACCCCTAAAAGAAATCCTGGGCAACCAATTGGTCAGATGAGACCAAAACTCTACTTTTTGCCCTACACATCATCCTCCCAGTAAAACATGTGAAGACAGCAGTACACTGTGGGAATGTTTTTTCTTCAGTAGGAAAAGGAAAACTGGTCAGACCTGATGAGAAAGTGACTGGAGCTAAAAACTAGGCAATCATGAAAGAAAACCTCTGAGAGGTTGCACAAGACTTGAGACTACAACAAAGACACATTTCTGCAGGAAAAATGTAAAGCCAGATTGAAAATAGAATAGTTTAGATTTACCCAAATACCTACTTTAGAATGGTGTAGTCAAAGGTTGGTTGTGAAAATGTCTTACAGTCATTTGCATTTATGAAGTAAAAAAAAAAAAAAACATGTAACTATATTTTGCTGTGAAACTATGCAGTTATGACAGACCATAAAATTTGAACTAAATGTTATGAACTGCATGTGGATTGAAAACATAATAACACAATGTGAAAAGTTAGATCGTTCTCTTGGGTTTGCCCTCACAGCTCTGGCTGTCTATCTAAATTTCCAATAAATCAAACATACAGCAGGCTGCTAACACGGTAATGTCTGTAACACAGCTCTACTGCTCTGACATATATCTTGTGATTGCATAATCTGAGATGATCCAATAACACTAGGAAATATATTTCAATTCTTTGAATTGAATTGGAAAAAAAATAAAAAAATAAAAAAATTTGGATGGGTTGTACTGGAATTCTAATTTCCCCTCAGGGATCAATAAAGTATCTTTGAATTTGAATTGAATTGGATTTACCAGAATCAGACCTACAGGCAAACAGGCGTGCATGCAATTTATCCTGTCTCTATTGCCTGACCTCAGATCAGCTATGATAACAGGAAACGTGTGAATACTAAAGGGTCAAGGCTCAGGTGAGCTGATCCTGGACCAGCGCTTGCAGTGGTTGCTCAGTAATGAGCCACAAGGGGAAGCGTGCAAAGGGGGGTATCCATGGTGAAGCGGCCTGCCAAGGCTACAGAAACCGTCTGAAACGATTGGTAATCAAAAAGTACAGCCAGAGGCAGTGTCATGCTTGCCGGATTGCTCAATGTCCTCACATTATCTTCTCATAACAGATCTATGAAGGAGGCCCAGTACTTCTTTCAGATACTTCTTTACAGCACAGCAGGGAGGACGGCCTGGGAAAAAGCTTCAAAAGAAATTATCTTGTTTAATGTCTTAAAAAAAAGAAAAAAAGAGAAGCATGTTTCTGTCAGTGGGAAGGACCTTGTAGATAATTGGAGTTTTCTAAATTCTACATTTAAAATTTTAAAGATTTGATAAACTGTTGTTTATACAATATGTAAAAGTACTGAATACACCAACATTTTTCTCAATAAATATATTTCTAATGAGGCTATTGATATAAAATTCCCAAATATGCTGCAACCTATGAAAGTAATCCACACATATAAATTAAACAAACCATAAAGTATGTGTGATAAAGGGTAATAACACGGGATGGTATTAAACACAATACAATAAATCGGCAAGAAAAAACATGAAATTTGTCAGTATTTAGAAATCAATCCTGTGCCCTATCAGTGTACAGCCTGCTCTGTCCTAAATTATGGCCTATTAAAGCTTTCTCACTAAACACATGGTTGCATTTGTTATTGATGTTTTTCTAAGCTTCCCGCGAGCTCCGTGAGAGTTATAATCCAGATGTGGAAGGATCATCTTTTCACCATAAAGCACCCACGACCAGGTGCTCCTCAAGAGATTTCTGACAGAGGAGCTATGCCCACTCACTGCACAAGGCTCCTCTGCACAAATAAAATGATTTTTAAGGTTGTTTAAAACTGCAAAACATTTAGACATACCTATAAAATATCAGGAGACCAAAGTTAAACTCTTTGAATGTCATTGCACACACAATATTTGGAGGAGAAAAGGTGCTGCATATAATCCTGAAACATTACTGACAGTGAAACTTGGAAGTGGAAATATGATGGTGCGGTGCTATTTTTTAGCATTTGGAGATGGCAGGCTTAATATGACTGGGAGAAATGAATGGAGAAATATACTTAGACTGGGACATTCTTGATAACAATCTACTGCCAGCTACCAGAATGCTGATTATGAAAAAGGATGGATTTTTCTGGAAGACTATAATCCCTAACCCACAGCCAAGGTAACTATTGTTTGGGTTTAGAATAAGAAAATAAAGCTATTAGAATAACCCGTCAATCACCAAACTTGAATACAATTAAAAAGTTATGACTTGACTGAAAATCTGAGTGCATAGTGGAGACCATCAGATTCTTCAAGATTGAGGCCCTGTTTATATGACGTTTTCTGGTGAACGTTTCCTCTCTTCATTAACATGACAACGAGGAGCATCGTCTCTGAAAATGGCACATTTTGAGAACAGGTTTCTAAGTGTAACTGTTTGAAAACGGCCCGATCTCTGTTGTTGTATAGATAGGAAAAATTTAATCTTTCTTTCTTGGCTCATGCACAGTATGACTGAAATCCGTAGAAATGAATGCACGCAAACAAAAGTTCAAGGTTTTAATGTACCTTACTATATCCCCAAGGAGCAATCTGGGACAAAGACAACAGCAATACAACTGCAAAAAACATGGTCATGCTTCTTTCTGCACAACCTTTATCTAGATAGACATTTAAAGTGCTTGTCTTTACACAGCAGGAGTAAACCCCCTAGAGATAAAAGAACATGTACAAAGTACATAAATGACCCATACCAAACACCAGGGAAAGAATTCCCAGGCTTTTTAGCCTGAGGCCATGATCAATCATTTCCAACATTTCCACCTTTACCGTGACATATATTATGTACAGGTAAACTGAAAAACAAACAAATCTGTCAGAGGGAAAAACAAACTGCTCTTCCTGCTTAACTGTGCACACCCTTGAGCTAAATTTGTCAAAGTACCTGTTGATTTAGTTTCAGCATTCAGTCTTCTTTCAAAGCGTTCTTAAAAAAATAAATATTTATCCTCTCTCACCTTAAAAAGGTCCCAAAATCTATTAGAATTTGAGGACATCTCTTGCCACAGCTTTCTTCAGGCAAGAGAGCGACATTTCTTAGAAAATTTTAGAGATTTTCTGCAGGTCTAGTTCAGTAATGTGGCTAGGCCATTCCAAAACTTTACTTTTTGTCTAGTAAAGCCATTATGATTTGGATGTATGCTTGCACACAAAATAATGCTGAAATATAAAATCTCTCTTCATGTTTAGCTTTTTATCAGATTATGTGGGGTCAAAACTGTTTGTCATTTGGAACTTGTCATAATTCCATCCACCATGACAAAAACCCCATTACCATCTTAAGCAAAGGTACCCAACAGCATGATGTGGCCACCACCATGTTTTAATGTGGTTCTGGTGTAGAGCAATATTTTATTAACATAACATGGCTACAGCAGCCTCTGAATCTGTTTTTGGATAAGTCTGTGTGTCTGTACAAAACACTAAGACTCTGAGTAATGATGGCTAAAGGTGGCTCTACAAAAAGCACAGCGGATATATACAGGGGTTGGACAATGAAACTGAAACACCCAGTCATTTTAGTGTGGGAGGATTTATGGCTAAATTGGACCAGCGTGGTAGCCAGTCTTCATTGATTGCACATTGCACCAGTAAGAGCAGAGTGTGAAGGTTCAATTAGCAGGGTAAGAGCACAGTTTTGCTCAAAATATTGAAATGCACACAACATTATGGGGGACATACCAGAGTTCAAAAGAGGACAAATTGTTGGTGCATGTCTTGCTGGCGCATCTGTGACCAAGACAGCAATTCTTTGTGATGTATCAAGAGCCACGGTATCCAGGGTAATGTCAGCATACCACCAAGAAGGACAAACCACATCCAACAGGATTAACTGTGGACACAAGAGGAAGCTGTCTGAAAGGGATGTTCGGGTGCTAACCCGGATTGTATCCAAAAAACATAAAACTACGGCTGCCCAAATCACGGCAGAATTAAATGTGCACCTCAACTCTCCTGTTTCCACTGTCGGGAGCTCCATATGGTCAATATACACGGCCGGGCTGCTATAGCCAAACCTTTGGTCACTCATGCCAATGCCAAACGTCGGTTTCAATGGTGCAAGGAGCGCAAATCTTGGGCTGCGGACAATGTGAAACATGTATTGTTCTCTGATGAGTCCACCTTTACTGTTTTCCTCACATCCGGGAGAGTTACGGTGTGGAGAAGCCCCAAAGAAGCGTGCCATCCAGACTGTTGCATGCCCAGAGTGAAGCATTGGGGTGGATCAGTGATGGTTTGGGCTGCCATATCATGGCATTCCCTTGGCCCAATACTTGTGCTAGATGGGCACGTCACTGCCAAGGACTACTGAACCATTCTTGAGGACCATGTGCATCCAATGGTTCAAACATTGTATCCTGAAGGCGGTGCCGTGTATCAGGATGACAATGCACCAATACACACAGCAAGACTGGTGAAAGATTGGTTTGATGAACATGAAAGGGAAGTAGAACATATCCCATGGCCTGCACAGTCACCAGTTCTAAATATTATTGAGCCACTTTGGGGTGTTTTGGAGGAGCGAGTGAGGAAACGTTTTCCTCCACCAGTATCACGTAGTGACCTGGCCACTATCCTGCAAGAAGAATGGCTTAAAATCCCTCTGACCACTGTGCAGGACTTGTATATGTCATTCCCAAGACGAATTGACGCTGTATTGGCCGCAAAAGGAGGCCCTACACCATACTAATAAATTATTGTGGTCTAAAACCAGGTGTTTCAGTTTCATTGTCCAACCCCTGTATGTGAGAAACATTTTGGCTAAAGAAGCTACTTTGACTGAAAAACAGAAAAGTAAATTGTCGATGTTGCAATGGTACTGGCAACTCCTTTATTGCCTAGCACCTTTTACTTGGATTTCGATATATTTCTGTGTTGGGGTCATCCATTTTGGTTGGGCAGTTCAACATGCGCAGCTCAACAGACATCACATCTCTGATGTCAGCCGGGATAATCAAACCCACGGAAAATAAACTTTTGTTGCCATTTCCAGTGTGTCTCACGGGATGACACATCGGAGGCGTTTATCTGGAGAGACAAAAGCTCACAGGGGAACTTCTCCTCCACACGGCCATTCCTGGAGGAGCTTGAAAGATTGGAATCTGTCTGATACAAGAAGGTCAGAAGATTCATATACCATTCGAAGACCCTGCCGACACCCGGCGCAGGTGAAAAACCCACAGAGGTTTTATTTACAAGGAGATGAGTTTCCTCTTTGTTGATTCAGTCGACTAAAAGGTTCTTCATATTTTTCCCTGTTTTGGACGGATGAGAAGTTTAAGTTTTCTTTTTTTTGATTACAGAAGCGTGATCCCATTTTCTTCAGACCTGACTCATCCTCAACCAGTGAAGAGAATAAATCAACATTTTTTGTTCCTTTTTTTATTAAATCGGATAAGTACATTTAGAGGTCTGGGCAGGGTGAGGCATAGTTAATGTGATTTAGAATCACCAATAGTTAATCCAAGGTATCAACGTGTTGCATGCATGTTTTCTGCTGAGCTGTTTGTCAGGGTTTGACATTTGTGGACTTAGTTTGTGGTTTTGTGTTTTACTTTTGTTTAGTTGTTTTCTAGTTTGTTTTTGGCATCATGTTTATTAGTTTCATTTCCTCCCTCTACCATCTCCTAGTGTGTATTGTGTTCCTCTAACTCTTAGTTCCTTTTATTGTTGCTTTCTTATTATTTTTTGTATTATTATTATTATTATTCACCCTTGGATTATTATTTAGCATCTCTGTGTTTAGTTATGGTTAGGTATTTGTTCTTATTCCAGCTTTAGTTATTGTTTACGTTTGGTTTGTTTATTTTGTAATTAAGATTCTTCTTATGGGCTCTTTGTTTATTTCTTAGGTTATTGTTTTTGTTTCTGTGTTTCCCTCTAGTTTCTCTGTTTACTTTAGTTCATAGTTATTCTAGTTCTTTATTTCCTCCTCTAATTTATTCTCTTGCTTAGTTTGTGTTTTCTGTTTATTGTTTATTTAGTCCTTTCACTCTTCCTCAGCCTTTGTATGTGTATAACCTGCTCCTTCTGCTTCGCTGCCTCCTTGTCGCACCTGTTCTCAGTTCCCTTGATTACCTGCCTTTGTCTTTCCCCAGTATTTTAGTTGGTTTGGTGTCTCTGTTCGTTGCTGGTTCCTTGTGTTCGTCACTCCTCGTTCTCGACCATGATTATGCTTTGTTTTGCTTTACCTTGGAAATTTTATACTACGCTTCGCCTTGGAGTATCTGCAGTGATTTTTTAAAGTTTTTTGTATTTGGACTCTGGTTCCTTCCTGCAGTGTTTTTGCTACGTTTTGACTTCATAAATAAACCTATGAATTATAAAGATGATCCTGCCAAGCTCTTGTCTCCACTTTGGTCCGATCCAAAACCACACCGTGACACTGCTTTGATTTGGTGTGCAAGTGTGCTGAATTGTCGAGTGCGGATAGGATCAGCAAGGTGCGTGTTCATGTTTTTGTCCAGCTGATCCCTAATCGGCCAGGAGTTAGAAATTGGACTTTTAAAGTTTTTCCATTAAAGCAACTACAGTCTGGGCCTCGCCTGACCAATCCTTTGTTCCAGTTTAATTACTGGAGTTTACCACTGAGGTCCCGCCTCAGAGTTTTATGTCTTTTTGTATGAGATTTGGGGGCAATCAGCTGCTAGTGGCTAAGGGCACAGCCCACCGTCTACCATCTGATTGTCGAAATCGAGACATCAGCACACCAGGATGGCTTCTCCAAGCTAACTCAAATTGCATATTTTGTGCATAAAACTGCTGGTTTGATCTTCATAGACACTCATTGCGCATATATTTTCTTTTATTATTATTGTTAGGTAGTCATTTTTATCCCCTTTGTGTAGAATAGTGCTTGTTAGTTAGGTGAAGGATTTTGGATCAGAATGGTGGTATATCAGGGCTATTTGGCTACAATAAATCTTCACATATATATCTAAGAGAAGTGTTGGGACCCACAGCCATGGGTTTCAACATTAAACTCCGGTACGAACTCTTCTGGAACTTTTCAAAATAAAGTGCAATAACCTTCTTCCGACACAAACAGGAAACGGGATACCTGCGGCATTCCGGTGATGCCACTACCCAAATAAAAGCACAGCTGTTGCTACATCTGCTCTCTTTCCACACGGCCTCTAGTGGGACCGGTCAGGACAGGCATAAACTCTTCAAACTGGATCCAAGAGTGTCATAAGATCACGCGATCATCTGCACAAGTTAAGTATGAGTGAAGAGCTGTTTGTGTACCCGGTGATTTCATTCATAAAGAGGGGAAATTAAGGTATACGCATTGTTGACTTTCTCTCCGAGCCCTGCAGAAGCAAATGGTGTTCGAGAGAAGCCCCTGCAAAGACACGGTCTCCCAGTCTGGAAGGAAGACAGCAGAGACCGCATCACCGTGTGGTCAGCGGACAGGACGGGCCGCCCAGCTACAGCTCCGGAGCTAACCCTTACACCACCAGCGCCGCGCCGAGGTTAGCTGAAAGCTAACTGCTTGTTGACTGTGGACGTTTCTTCAAACTTCCCCCCTTGGACAACATTTCCTCACCATGGTCAGAGGTTGGGTTTGGGCACATTAACAGTTAGGATGAAATGATCTGAACGTCTTCATTTATGAAGTGTGGTTTTGTTTGAGTGAAACTCGACTATCTTAGTGCTAGCAGGCTAT
Source organism: Girardinichthys multiradiatus (assembly GCF_021462225.1). Lineage (NCBI taxonomy): Eukaryota > Metazoa > Chordata > Actinopteri > Cyprinodontiformes > Goodeidae > Girardinichthys > Girardinichthys multiradiatus. Next base: position 29,670,788 of record NC_061808.1, read on the forward strand.
CTGCAGCACACTTGCCCTGTTTGTGTTCTGTGTTTGTGTGTTCTTAAGTTAAGTCAAACTTTACTTGAAGAGTGATTTTAAACACAGAAGATTGCTCACAACGCGCCGTCCGCACTTCTGCATTTTAACCCTTTTATTAACAGTATTTTAAAGGTATATGTTTGTTTCTGGTGCTAAGCTATCCGCTTCTTTTGTTAGCTCAACGCTAACCGGTAAGAACACGTGCTTGCTACTAAAGAGTATTTAACAGAAAGGTTGTTAGTTTTCAAGCTAGTGAATAAATAGTCCCTAAACATCATTTACTAGATTTTATAACTAAGTAAACACCATTAAGCCCCAGTTCTCCAGAAAGATTTGGTTCTTTTCCAAAATACTCCCTTAATAATATTTCTTCAAATATTATTTCAATAAATAAATGCAGCTAATGAGACACCGTTGAGAAATGGTCATCCAGAAGGTTGGTTTTATTCAGCAGATCATTATTTAAAATATTATTTTAATAAAATAATATTTTATCTGATCTTGCTTTGTGAAGAGTTGTCTAAACGTTTGCTGATTATTGCCTAAGTTGATTCCAAGGCTAACTTAACTTCATTTCCAGATCCTTCAAGATTGGATCTGGTTGGAGTAGCTCTGTTACTTTTGATTCTGATTTATTCTTTTTTGGGAACTATTCCTCTTGTGGTGGATACAGTTGATTTTTTTTGGATGACTGTCCACTCCATTGTCGGATGCTGTGCAGCTTGGAGGATTTTTCTTAATACTTTCTATTTTTGGACATTTGTTATGATGCATTGCCATGGCAACGGGGTTGTTTCTTACAACCGGGAGCAGCTGATTAATATCTCAAAAGCTCAAATAATACTTCAGCTACAACCCCAAATCCCTGATGAGTTGAAAAGGAGACGCCATGGATGCAGAGCAGGAGCTAAGAGAAGAGAGAGAAGGAGAAAGTTCAAACCATCTCTTCCGTCGATTTTGATGGGCAATGTGAGATCGTTGGGAAACAAGTTGGATGAACTCCAAGCCATACAAAGGACCCAGCCAGAGTACCGGGCATGCGGTATCATGTGTTTTACTGAGACATGGCTGCAGGATCATATCCCCGACTCCAGCGTTTCTCTGCCGGGCTTTTTAACCATACGAGCAGACAGAGATTTAAAGAGGAGCGGCAAATGTAAAGGAGGTGGACTGGCAGTACTTGTGAACAACAGATGGTGTAATCCAGGACATGTTACTGTGAAGTGTCATTTCTGCAGTCCAGATATTGAACTGTTGACAGTAAGTTTTTGTCCATATTATTTACCCAGAGAGTTCACCAGGGTTATTTTGGCAACAGTTTACGTTCGACCTTCCGCTGTTGCTGACACTGCATGTGATGCCATCAGCTCAGTTGTTGCTAAGCTACAGACACAAAACCCCAAAGCTTTTGTGGCAATTTCTGGTGATTTGAACCATGCTTCACTTTCTGCTACACTTCCAACATTTCAACAATTTGTCAGCTGCTCTACCAGAGAAGACAAAACATTGGATTTGTTTTATGCAAATGTCAAGGACTCATACATCTCTACAGCAAGACCTCCTCTAGGCAAATCAGATCACAATCTTGTTTTTCTCTGCTCGAAATATAAGCCCCTTGTTCAGAGGCAACCTGTAATAAAGAGGACTGTGAGAAAATGGTCACAGGAAACTGAAGAAGCTCTGCAAGGTTGCTTTGAGGCTACAGACTGGGATGCACTGTGCCAGCTACATGGAGAGGACATCAATGCCATGACTGAGTGTGTAACCGACAATATAAACTTCTGTGTGGATAACATCATCCCCACCAGAACCGTGAGATGATTCCCCAATAACAAACCTTGGATCACCAGTGACCTGAAGGACCTGCTTAACAAGAAAAAAAGAGCCTTCAGAAAGGGAGACAGAGAATTATTGAGGAGTTTACAGAAGCAACTTAAAGTCAAGACAGCAAGGAGGTGTAAAAGAGGAAGCTGGAGAGCAAGCTCCAGCAAAACAATATCAGAAATGTGTGGACAGGGATGAAGAAGATCACAGGCTTCAAGCAGAAGGATGATCAGACCGATGGATGTCTGGACAGAGCCAATGAACTGAACACATTCTTCAATAGGTTCAGTTCAGAAACAAGCTTCGCATCCTCCTCTCCTGCTCACAGCCAAACAGACATTCCATCTTCCTTCGACCCACAGGACCCACAGCTGTCCAGTAACACCTCACATTTGTTATCTTCCACCTCAGCCCTAGACCCTTCTTCTTCTACATGTTTGCCTTCAACCATATCAGAAGATGCTGATGCTTCCTTTGCTTCCCCCTTCCACCTGTGTGTTTCAAGAAGTCAGGTGAAGAGACAACTGGAGGGACTGAATAGTAATAAGGCTGTAGGTCCAGATCATGTCAGCCTTAGAGTCCTGAAGGCCTGTGCAGAGCAGCTCTGTGGGATTCTGCAGCACCTCTTCAATCTTAGCCTGGCCCAGAAGAAGGTTCCTGTGTTGTGGAAGACCTCTTGTCTTGTTCCGGTACCAAAGAAAACTCACCCATCAGTCCTCAATGACTATAGACCTGTTGCCCTGACATCTCATATCATGAAGGTCCTAGAGAGACTCCTGTTGGCCCACCTGAGTAAGCAAACAGTAAACCATCAGGACCCCCTTCAGTTTGCTTATTGCTGTGGAATTGGAGTTGAAGATGCCATCATACACCTGCTTCAACAAACCCACTGTCATCTGGACAAAGCCAGTAGCACTGTGAGGATCATGTTCTTTGATTTCTCCAGTGCATTTAATACAATCCAACCTGATTTGCTTTGTCAGAAACTCCAGAAGACTCAGGTGGAGGCCTCAACAATCTCCTGGATCAAAGACTACCTGACAAACAGACCACAGTTTGTGAGACTGAAGGGTTGTGAGTCTAACCAGGTAGTCAGCAGCATAGGAGCACCACAGGGGACTGTCCTCTCACCATTCCTTTTCACTCTGTACACCTCAGACTTCCAGTACAAGACAGACTCCTGTCATCTGCAGAAATACTCGGATGATTCTGCAGTCGTGGGGTGGATCAGAGATGGACAAGAAGCTGAGTACAGGAAGGTGGTGGACCGCTTTGTGGCATGGTGTGGAAACAATCATCTCATTTTGAACGTGACTAAAACAAAGGAGATGATTGTAGATTTTAAGAGAAACAGGAATAAGTCAAAAACTATTTATATCATGGGAGAAGAAGTGGAGGTGGTGGAGGAGTATAAATACCTCGGTGTTCACCTGGACAACAGACTAGAGTGGAGATGCAACTGTGAAGCCATCTACAAGAAGGGACAGAGCAGACTGTACTTCTTGAGGAAGCTTAGGTCCTTTGGTGTTTGCAGCAAGATGCTGCATATCTTCTATAAGTCTGTTGTGGAGAGTGTGATCTCTTCTGCCATCATCTGCTGGGGAAGCAGCATCAGAGCCAGGGACTTAAAAAAGCTCAACAAGCTCATAAAAAAAAGCTGGCTCTGTTCTGGGGACTCCTCTGGAACCTCTGGAGATAATTGTGGAAAGACGGATTCTTCATAAAATGAAGAACATTATGGAGAACCCTGAGCATCCTCTTCATGAGACTGTCCTAAAACAAGTGTATTCAGTCAGAGGCTTCTTCAGATTTGCTGTAAGACGGAGCGCTACAGGAGATCCTTCCTGCCCACAGCCATCAGCATCTGAGGAAACCTTCATAATATGAGCTATAACAACATTTAATTTCCCTTTGGGATTAATAAAGTATTTTTGAATTGAATTGAATAATCCTTGGTTCTCAAACATAAACATTGCATGGTAATGTTGCATCACTCTTTTTGGTCATGATTTCTAATCATCTTTAATCAACTTGTTTATATTGTACATAGTCCATTAGTCTTCATTATTCTTTAATTCTGCTTGGTAGTTTAGTTGGATTGTTTTAGCATAGTAAAGAGTTGGTTGATTGAAATATTTTTGACTTTGAGTTGACTTATTTTTGTTAATAAATTCTTGTATTTTAAGAAATTGTGTGAATTCATTCCATGTGTGTGCAGAGTTTATGCTGTTCAATAATGTTAGAGCTTGTCTCACACCTTTCTATTTTGTCCTAATACCATCGCCTTACTGGGCTGGTATTCAAAGAACAGCCCTTAACAGACCGAAATATTATTTGATAAAATATTAAAATATTCTCAGATTAATAATCACAACAGAAGCGTTTGTGTTTTTGTGCAACAGTGATTTATCTGTCAAAATAAGATCAAAGTTCCCCGACCTTCAGTGTAGCGGTTGAATAAACAGTGACATTAGTGGTTTTGGTTAATAATTATCAATTATTAATGATAAATAACTACTTGCAATTATTAAGAGTTTTGAGCTCATAATCACAACATCAGAGGACATGTCTGATTTCTATTCGTAGTTAATGATTTTTGGTTAAGAAATTATTTTCTTAAATTATAATTTTTTATTATGTTTGATAAATATTAATTAATCAATAATCATAATCCTTACATCTGCATCGGTCCCTTATCATCGTATGTTTTAGTTGGACTATGTAAGACCACACACTCTCTGACCTGGGCTGTGGCTGACCAAGAAAACGTGTCCAATTTAGGTCCATTGTCTGGAAACCGCTGGACACCAGTCCTGAGCAGGACCAAAGGCAGACACGCCCCAAGCGACAGAAGTCCATATGAGCAAATGTTTAGTTTTTTTTGGAGAAACAGTCAAAGCCTCTGGCGCTGGGGATAAGTTTATTGGCCAGGCTAAATTCTCACTGACTTGTACAGTGAAATATATCACATTCTGGGTTTGGATTGGACCAAAGTCCAGATAAGAGTTTGGCAGTCGCATGATGAGAGAAAGGCTTCTCTTTTATTAAAGTTCTTCAAAATGGAACATAATCCAGCATGTACAAACATGAGTTGAGCCAAAAACTTACATGTGTACATAGTTCTGTAACGTAGCAAAATTGAGCATAAACAAGGGTAGTGAACGAGGAATAGTGACGGAGGAACCAGCGGGGAACAAAGAACACAGACCAACTAATATACAGGGAGAAAAGAAAGGCAGGTAATCACAAGAACTAAGAACAGGTGTGGCAAGGAGACATTGAGGCATAAGGGACAGGTGGAACTAATTAACAATAAATGAAAACATAGACCTAAGCACAGTTAACACAAAAACACAAACCAAGTCCAAGGATGTCATACCATGACAAATGGCTATATAAGGTCAGATTTCTCTCTGCTCCCCCACTTTTAAAGATAGCAGTTGCCTTCTGTCTAAGCCTGGGATCATAGCATATTTTTTAAAACAGCATAAATAAAAGCACACAGTGTGAGTGGGGTGGGCTTCTTAAAGTGGGTTGTGGGATCTGGTGGCAGTGGTTTGTGGGTGTTGAAATAATACAAAATTATTTAAAGAATAGCACATGCGTTATGATTCGTATTTTGTCTTGAAATGGCCATCTCCAATCCCAATGTAATATTGCATAATTGTTTAAAATTTTAAAAGTAACTACTACTTGTGTAAAATAACTGTTTACTCATTCAGTGGGTTACAATACGATTTAAAGGCCTTAAACTGCCTCAAGTTTGTAAAGCTTTGCTTTTAAGGAGCTAGACTTTATGGTAATCTTTAAATTGACCTTGAAAATTAGTTTGAGTTGTGGATCTCTGCTTTGTGGCCTACATAAAGCATGCATTTGTGACACATAACTGGAAACTTTGATTCTATAGGACATACAGGTCCTTCTCAAAAAATTAGCATATTGTGATAAAGTTCATTATTTTCTATAATGTAATGATTAAAATTTAACATTCATATATTTTAGATTCATTGCACACTAACTGAAATATTTCAGGTCTTTTATTGTCTTAATACGGATGATTTTGGCATACAGCTCATGAAAACCCAAAATTCCTATCTCACAAAATTAGCATATTTCATCCGACCAATAAAAGAAAAGTGTTTTTAATACAAAAAACGTCAACCTTCAAATAATCATGTACAGTTATGCACTCAATACTTGGTCGGGAATACGTTTGATGAAATGACTGCTTCAATGCGGCGTGGCATGGAGGAAATCAGCCTGTGGCACTGCTGAGGTCTTATGGAGGCCCAGGATGCTTCGATAGCGGACTTTAGCTCATCCAGAGTGTTGGGTCTTGAGTCTCTCAACGTTCTCTTCACAATATCCCACAGATTCTCTATGGGGTTCAGGTCAGGAGAGTTGGCAGGCCAATTGAGCACAGTGATACCATGGTCAGTAAACCATTTACCAGTGGTTTTGGCACTGTGAGCAGGTGCCAGGTCGTGCTGAAAAATGAAATCTTCATCTCCATAAAGCTTTTCAGCAGATGGAAGCATGAAGTGCTCCAAAATCTCCTGATAGCTAGCTGCATTGACCCTGCCCTTGATAAAACACAGTGGACCAACACCAGCAGCTGACACGGCACCCCAGACCATCACTGACTGTGGGTACTTGACACTGGACTTCTGGCATTTTAGCATTTCCTTCTCCCCAGTCTTCCTCCAGACTCTGGCACCTTGATTTCCGAATGACATGCAGAATTTGCTTTCATCCGAAAAAAGTACTTTGAACCACTGAGCAACAGTCCAGTGCTGCTTCTCTGTAGCCCAGGTCTGGGGAATGCGGCACCTGTAGACCATTTCCTGCACACGCCTGTACACGGTGGCTCTGGATTTTTCTACTCCAGACTCAGTCCACTGCTTCCGCAGGTCCCCCAAGGTCTGGAATCGGCCCTTCTCCACAATCTTCCTCAGGGTCCGGTCACCTCTTCTCGTTGTGCAGCGTTTTCTGCCACACCTTTTCCTTCCCACAGACTTCCCACTGAGGTGCCTTGATACTGCACTCTGGGAACAGCCTATTCGTTCAGAAATTTCTTTCTGTGTCTTACCCTCTTGCTTGAGGGTGTCAATAGTGGCCTTCTGGACAGCAGTCAGGTCGGCAGTCTTACCCATGATTGGGGTTTTGAGTGATGAACCAGGCTGGGAGTTTTAAAGGCCTCAGGAATCTTTTGCAGGTGTTTAGAGTTAACTCGTTGATTCAGATGATTAGGTTCATAGCTCGTTTAGAGACCCTTTTAATGATATGCTAATTTTGTGAGATAGGAATTTTGGGTTTTCATGAGCTGTATGCCAAAATCATCCGTATTAAAACAATAAAAGACCTGAAATATTTCAGTTAGTGTGCAATGAATCTAAAATATATGAATATTAAATTTACATCATTACATTATAGAAAATAATGAACTTTATTACAATATGCTAATTTTTTGAGAAGGACCTGTATTTCACTTCCTAACCACAATTCAGACCAAATCAGTCTGTGTGGACTTAACAGGTCAAAGTTTGACACAATATTATAGACTAGAATGAAGCAAGGCAATGGGACTATGCCATTGCATTAAATGAATCTAATTCTTTCTCAACTCAATATGTTTTTAAGAAAACCTTGTCTCATAATTTCAGCACATTTTCATAACACTTGGCTCCGGCTTAACTCATAGTATGGCACAGTGCAATAATAAAAATGTCCCATGAAGCAGATGTGCTTATCAGTCTGTCAGTAACTCAACAGTGATAAGCAAAATAATCTTTTTTAGGTGGACAACAATAAAAATCCCTCTGTGAAATTTAATCTTGCACTGAAGGGTCCTTCTAACTGATTTTGTAAGTGGAATAAGTTTACAATTACACACATTTACACTGTGCAGTTGACAAAAGTAGTGTCGCTGTTATAATATTACAAAATTAAACATTAAAATTGCTTAGATGTAGTTGGTAGCACTGTTGCCCTGCAGCAAGAAGGTCCTGGGATTCCTGGCCAGATTTCTTTCTGCATGGAGTTTGCATGTTCTCCCCTTGCATGCGTGGGTTCTCTCCGGGTACTCCGGCTTCCTCCCACAGTCCAAAACCTTGACTGTTAGGTAAATCGGTCTCTCTACATTGCCCTTAGGTGTGAATGAGTGTGTGCATGGTTGTTTGTCCTGTGTTGCCCTGCAAGGAACTGCCGACTTGTTCTGGGTGTACCCCGCCTCCTGCCCATAGACTACTTTCCCACGACCCAGTATGGAAGAAGGGGTAGAAAATGACTGACTGACCTTGTAGTACATTAAAATAGTCAAGATAAAACACCCCATTCGTGCACCTAATCACCACTGTAATTAGGTGCAATAAGGTTGTCAGGAATACTGAACAAAATGAAGCAAACTGGACACACTTTTTGGAGTAGTAGTTCTTGTCTCACACAGTCCCACGGCAGCAAAAATGGCAGCAGCAGAAGAATAATGTTTAGGAATTTTAGACCTATTTCATTTATGTAACTATTAGCTTTTATCCAAATGGATCAAATTTTACTGATACAAATATTAACAAGGCACCTAAATCTCATGTTAAAACTGTATCTAATCACAGCTGCTAATTTTACTGATGCAAGAAATTGTTTTTCACTCCTACCCCCATAGTTCTACTCAGTTGATCTTCACATCCCTCTTTTCCAAGCTTTTTAAATACCTTTTCTAAGTTTACTTCATTTTTGTCCAGTCCTTGTTCTTTACTGTGGCAGTTTATTAAACTGTAGGCAAGTGGACAAGTGAGAGACTATAGAAGTTTTTTGAAATAGAAAAAGAAACAAAAAAAACCATCTGAAACACTTTAGAATTAAGAAAAGAAGGTAAAGTCCGAATACCACTTTTTTAAAGATCTTTATAACCCTTGAAGAAATACCTAAAAAGACCAATTTTAAAAAATCTAAGAGCTTTCAAAATCTCCAAAGGAAAATATAAATAAAATGATTGATGATAGTGAATTACAAAACCGTGAACGTGGTCTGAACTGCAGCAAAGATGACTGCCCACAAGATAATTGTCAAACATGACTGGAAGAAAGAATTATGCTTATACAAAACTTTCCAGGCAGTCATATGTTTCTGCATATTGAAAACAAGTTAACTGGGCATATTTGAAAACTTTTTAATTAAGTAACACAAAAATAGTTTTTGCCCTCTGTACAACAGGTAAGCTTTAACATTTGCATTACATATTGTTGAGGTAAAATAATTTCACCACTAATAACACAGCCTCAACCTCACCCAGTCCAGATGTCGTAAGAAAGAACAGATGAAGAGCAGGAAATTAAGATTAACACAAGTTTAATTTGATATATAGTCCAGTGATTTCCAATGCATAATTTAATACAAAAGAATAATACAAAAGAAGAAAGATTACCAAAGGCCTTAGGGAGAGACTCGGATAAGCAAAGCTAGGCTGTATTTACTGTTTACAGTTTTAAAGGTTTTTGTACCCTCAACAAACTTCAAAGCTGACTGCTGAAACCTCCCGTCCAAGAATTATTTACGAAGTCTGTGTCGCCGCTGTAAATTAGCCAACCCCCATGGGAGTACTTTATTATCTATACCATGCCCAACAACCGGCATTTATTGCTTTACTGCCCATACAGCCGGCATTTACTGCTTACAGCTGCTGGCGAACATCCTGACCTTCTGCCAGCCTGAACACCACTGTGACCTCTCTTTCCCTGCGGTCCACAATACATGATATATTTCAGTTTTAAGCATACACATGCAAACTGAACACATAGTATGAAACTAAATTATATTAATTCTCAACAATATGCAGCATCTTACTGCACCTCATGTCAAAGAGCTGTCTGAGGATCAGAAAAAAAGAACTGTTGCTCTACATAAAGATGACCTAGGCTATAAGAAGATTGCCAACACCCTGAATCTGAGCTACAGCACAGTGGCCAAGACTATACAGTGGTTTAACAGAACCGGTTCTACTGAAAACAGGCCTCTGCATGGGCGACCAAAGAAGTTGATTGCACATGCTCAGCATCATAATCAGAAGTTGTTTTTTAAAGGTAGACATATGACTGCTGCCATCATTGCTGCAAAAGTTGAAGGGGTAGGTGGTCAGCCTGTCAGTGCTCAGATTGCATGCCGCACATTGCATCAAATTGGTCTGTTGTCCCAGTAGGAAATCCTTTCTAAAGATGATGCACATGAAAACCTGAACACTGTTTGCTGAAGACAAGCAGACTAAGGACATAGATTACTAGAACCATGTCCTGTGGTTTGATGAGACCAGAATATGCATATTTGGATCCAAATGGTGTCAAGCATGTGTGGCGGCAAGCAGGTGAGAAGTACATTGACAAGTGTATCTTGCCTACATTCAAGCATGGTTGTGGGAGAGTCATGGTTTGGGGTTGCATGAATGCCGCCGGCTGTGGGGAGCTACAGTTCATTGAGAGAACCATGAATGCCAACGGGTATTGTGACATACTGAAGCAGAGCATGATCCAAACCCCTTCGGAAACTGGGGCACAGAGCAGTATTCCAACATCATAACGACTCTAAACACAATTCCAAAGGAAACTAAAGGGTAAAGTTGCAGCACTGGCCAAGCATGTCTCCAGGCCCGAACCCTACTGAGGGGTTTTTTCAAACGGAAGGTGGAGGTGCGCAAGGTTGCTAACATCCACCAGCTCCGTGAAGTCATCATAGAGTGGAAAAGGAGTTCAGTGGCAACCTGTGACGCTCTAGTGAGCTAAACATGCAAGAGATTTAAGGCAGTGCTGGAAAATAATGGTTGCCACACAAACTATCAAAACGTTGGTCACAATTTGGACATTTTCACTAAGAGGACGTACTCAATTTTGTTGCTAGCAGTTTAGACATTAATTGCTATGTTGAGTTATTTTGAGGGAAAAGCACTCCCTGATACATTGTATCAAAGTGAAATAACTTTAGTGTTGCCCTCGTGAAAAGATATAGTACAAAAATGAGTGGTGTATTCGCTTTTGTGAGATACTATATATTTTTATCTATACACTATATTGCCAAACAAATTTGTCTGTCTACTTTTACATGTACATGAACTTTGATGACATCCTATTCTTAATCTATCCATTTGTTGATGGACCCACCACTGCCAGCAGTAGCAACTTTAATTATTCTGCAAATCATTGTTCCCAACAAACCTTTGTTATGTTGTTCCACCAAAACCTCAAGCAATCTGTTTAGTCCTTTAACTCGCCATCAGTCGCTTTTGAAACGCCAGGAAACAGTTCAGTGCGAAATATTTTTTGGGAGGTATTATTTTTATTCAGCAGATTCTACTTGATCTCGGCTTCAAACCAGTACATTTTCCTTCAGGGAGCTTAAAATGACTTTTCGTTTGGGCCAGGAAACCGGGGGCTATTGAGCAGGTTCAATCACACACATGGAGACTTTAAAAACAAGATCAATGCCATCTACCCCCTAAATTTAGCTCAGAAAGTTACATTTAATTGGAACCGTCAGTCACCTTCAGACATTAAATAACCATCTATGTTGCCCATAAGTGCTTGAATGCCAATGACCTGAAAACCTAACTTCAAACAAGCTGGAAGCTAAACCTGTAAAGCTAAAAACTGCCTTTGTATGTCCTGGGAACAGCTCATGCTTCAAATTTCTGTGAGCTAATTTCCCTTTTCAAACTGTCAACAACTAAACTGTGTTGCATAAAAAAACCTATTTGTTTGCTGTGCAGTCTGAAAAGAGTATGTTCCGGCAAATGCAGAGATCAAGAGAGCTTTTTACTGTAACGTCACGTAGTGAAAAACAAAGCAATTTTAAACTGCGTTTAAAGACTTGCTTTGGCTGAACAAAAAGATTAGCCACTAGCAAACATCGCAAGACATAACAGAATAGAAGAGCCTTCTACGAGATGTTCAAATGTGTTATATTATACATTTACCTAGTAACGTGTTTCCAGGAAATAAACAAATGAAACAGAATCTGACATATCCATTGTCCAATAATCTTTGCTAATGCGTTTGCAAATCAGAACCAGAGCAACAAGGCAGGGCAAAAGTTTCAAATTAAAGCTAGGATTGACCTACGTCAGAAGCTGGAATTAGGATAAATGACTAAGGTTGATTAATGCCATAATTGTTAGAATTGCATGCGGGTAAACATTATGGATTTGTTCAGTGTTTTGCTAAATACCAGGCTAACCACTGTTTAGCGGCATAAGCTAAAACTGTGTATTGCATTGTATGTGGTGCATTCAAACACTGTAGCAACATGTTTATTAATATAGATATATACTACTATGTGTGAGACTATTTTAATAAGACACAAACTGATTGAAGTTCCAATCAATAGTTTATTGGAGTAGATAACAATTTTGTACAAGGCAGTCATGTTGATTTTGGAGGTCACGGCCAATGAGAAGCCTGAGAAGTTTTTGAGGGAGGATAAAAGTTGCTATTTTTCTAATTTAGAACTTTTAAATTGCAAAGTTCAAATGGAACAATATTTCACTATCAGTAGAAAGAATAGTTTAGCTTGCCTGGCTCACTGATTCTCTGTTTAGCATATCTCTTTTCCTAGGTGGAGCCACTAATCAATCAAGCTACGGAGCTATTAGATTCAAGTTCTGATGGAGATGTATTCAAGTTAAAAGGGAGTTGTTACTCTTTACTGTCACCACATGCTTGTTCAGGATGATAGACTACCGTAAATTCTGGATTATAAACCGCTACTTTTTTCCCACACTTTGAACACTGTGGCCTATACAACGGTGCGGCTATTGCATGTTTTATTTCATGCTGCCAAAAAAATTTTGCCTGGTAACAGTAGACCAATCAAATTGATGAGTAGTTCAAAGAGGTCCAATGAACTTGTGCGATAAATCAAGAGGACTTTCACAATTCAATTACCGGTATTGTAAATCAGACATTTATATTCACCCTCATCAACATGGAAAATCACCAACTTTCGAAAGGCTGGACTGCTACGTGATGAAGAGGACCGGGTGCGCTCAAGTGAGAGCGACAACGAAGAGGCTGAAGTGAGGGATGAAATCCTATGGCTGTTCAATTCAGACACTGAAGAAGAGGACTTTGATGGTTTCAGTGCGCAGGAAGAAGATGAAGAAGGCAATCAATGACTTTTGACCTGGTAGGCTGCAGTGTATATCAGTCGTTAGGAGATATTGGAATGTTGTTCATGCACTGTTCAGTAAAAAAGCATTAGCAACGAAATTTGTGTGTTACTGATAACGTACGTATATTTAAAGGTAGCCGTGTTAGCCACTGTTAAAAAAAAAGCATTTGCAATATGCATTTGTTTATATCACCATACGGATTAAGTTAAAAGTAAAAAATTCCTTACCTGTAATATCTTTCTGTGTAAATCATATTACAACGTGGGACACCCGCGGCCCAACATCCGGTGCGGCCTGTACAAGCACAAAATTGGTTTTCTTTCTAAAATTAGAGCATGCGGCTTTTAATCAGGTGCGCTCTGTAGTCTGGAATTTATGGTACTTAAAAGTCAAGACGTGATGCAATTTTCTGGTTTCCTTGGACTCCAATTTCTCCAGGTTGTCTTCACCCACCTAGTTTTCAACTATTAACTGCTTTCATAAATCCTAGCTTTCCAGTGACCTTAAACAGGATTAGAAAATTTAAGAAATATGGGAAACTTAAGAAATGTTTTAATGGATAGATAGCTGCAGTTGCACTATTTACCCAGGATTTGACATTTCAGGAGTTTTCAGGCAAACATGTAATTTATTAAAACAATTTGCATGGCAAAAATAAACTTAATAATAGTCATGAATTCAACTAGATTTATCAATACACCATTCTCTGTGAACTATAAATTCTTAAGCTTGATTTCCAACCAAAAAAAGCCAACCAGAATAATGAATGCATGAACACATGATGTTGTTATAGCCTGCATAGTTTAAGCTATTTCTCAGCCTTGTACCACCGTACCCCTTGCGTTTCAATGGCTTAAGACAATAGAGGATACAGTATTGAACAAACTCCATGACATGAGCATTGCAACTCAGAGATGTCATGTAAACTGCAAGAAGACAGCATTGCTATCTAATTTGCCCAAGTGGTAAACAAATTTCTCAGCAACAAACTGATAATATCTTTACTTATTTTCATGATTTTCTATGCAGATGCTCTGTCTGCACCAATGCAGATTCACTGTTCTTGGCTTGTGGTATGCTTGCAGTGATGACATAGCAAGGGAACTGCAGTTCATTACAACATATTTTTCTGCAAGTGCTGTTCTTTGTGACTGTGGTGCCAACTGCTTTAGATCTTTAACATGCTCCTCCTATGTAATTGTGGATTGATCCCTTAGTTCTTGCATGACATAAAATGGAACTCCAGATGGAATGGTTTTTCATTTTCCAAATAATCACATCAACAGTTGTAACCTTTTCTCCAAGCCTCTTTCTTAAGGTCTTAAGGTCTTGTACACATTCCAGCTACATAATGTTACCAAAAGTATTCACCTGCCTTGACTCACATATGAATGTAAATGACCTCACATTCCTAATCCACAGGGTTTAATATCACATTGGTCCACCTTTTGCATCTATAATAGCTTTAATTCTTCTGGGAAGGCTGTCTACAAGGTTTAGGAGCGTGTCCATGGGAAGTTTTATTCATTCATACAGACGCACATTTGTGTGGTGTTAGAGTGGTGTTGGAAGAAAAGGACTGGCTCTCAGTCTCTGCTCTAATTTATCTCAGAGGTGTTCTATTGGGTTGAGGTAAGGACTCTGTGAAGGTCAGTCATGCTCATCCACACCAACCTCTCTTGTCCAGGTCTTGATGGATCTTGCTTTGTGTGCTGGTGCACAGTCATGTTGGAAGAAGAAGGGGCCACCTCCAAACTGTTTCCAAGTTCCCAAGTTGGGAGTCTGGAATTATCTAAAATCTCTTAGCATATTGAAGCTTTTATAGTTCCTTTTACTGGAACTAAAGGGCTCTTGAAAGCAACCCCACAGCATAATCCCCCCTCCAACTTAACTTTACACTTGGCACAATACAGTCAGACCAGTATAGGTCTCCTGGGAACTGCCAAACCCAGACTTCTCCATCAGATTGCCAGATGGATAAATTCAGATATGCGCCTCCACTGCTTTAGAGTCCAGTGGCGGCATGCTTTACCCCACTACAACCGACGCTTTGTATTGCACTTGGTGATGGCCATGGAAACCCATTCTATGAAACTCTTTAAGCACTGTTCTTCAGCTAATATGAAAGCCACGTGAAGTTTGGAGTGTAGTGATTGGCTCTGCAGAAAGTCGTCAGCCTCTGTTCACTATGCATGTCAGCATCTGCTGCCCCCACTCAATCAGTTTACATGGCCTATGCTTGTAGAAACAGCCTTCATGGCTTGCCGGAAGCCGGAGTACCTGGAGAGACATACACGGGGAGAACATGCAAACTCCATGCAGAAAGACCCCTGGCCGGGAGTCGAACCCAGGACCAAAAGTACTACCAACTGCGCCACCGTGCAGCCCAGTTCATATAAAGTACATCTCCAAAAATTGGAATATTGTGAAAATATCCAAATGTTTTTAGAGAGTAAAACTCATACATTTTATAGATTCATTACAGACGAGTCAACAATTCTAAGTCTTTTTTTCTTGTAATTTTAATGATTACGGCTTACAGATAGTGAAAACCAAAAATTAGGTGTCTGAAAAAATTAGAATATCGTTAAATGGTTAAATATTGTAATTTCACAGTGTCACGCTCTAAACAGCTAAATGGTCTCCTAGTCTGGGTCCCCATATACAATCATGGAGATGATTGCTGAACTGAAAGATGTCCAGAAGACAGTGTTTCAGTGTCCTGTATTAGGGGGGTAAGCCACAAAAGGTCATTGCTAAAGTAGCTGGTTGTTTACAGAGTGCTGTATCCAAGCATATTCATAGAAAGTTGAGCGGAAGGAAAAAGTGTAGTAGGAAAAGGATGACTGCAGCTTTGAAGAGGAGTGTCAAGCAAAATCAATTTAGGCTGAATCCACTGAGTTTTCCGAAGTCCACGGTCAATGCAGGCATCCACCAGGAAATTTTAGAGCACATAATACTTCCTTCTGCTGACAAGCTTTATGGAGATGCTGAGTTCATTTACCAGCAGGCCTTGGCACCTTCCCTACCAAAAATACCACAAGGTGGTTCAGTGAGCATGGTGTACCTCTGCTTGATTTGCCAGCAAACTCGCTTAAACTGAACCCCATAGAGAATCTATTGAGCATTGTCAAGAGGATGAAGAAAGTCACCAGATCCAACAATGCAGATGACCTGAAGGCTGTTATCAAAGCACCCTAGGTTTCCATTAAACCACAGCAGTGGCAGAGACTGATTGCCTCCATGCCACGCCATGTTCATGCTGTAATTCATGCAAAAGGAGACCCAACCAAGTATTGAGTGCATAGAAATGAACATAGTTTTCAGTCCTGATGTTTCCGTTTAATATATATATATATTTTGTATTGATCTTATGTAATTTGTTTCTAAATTTCTCAGACATTGAATTTTAGGTTTTTATTATCTGTAAGCCATAATAATTCAAAGTACAGGAAGTACATCTTATACTATAAAATATTTTACTTTATTTGTAATGAATCTATATATGAGTTTTACTTTCAAATGAGTGAACAGTAAAAGATATTTTTGGCAGATATCCAAATACGTTTTTTGACATATTCAAATCTTTTGAGATATACCTGTGGAGGTAAATAGCTTTTCTTACAAATAAAAAAAAAATACACAGTGTAGTAAAATATCATGTTACCTTGAACTGTAGTGTAATAACTGTCTTTGAGTTGATGCTCACATCAGATCAAGTATCTGTTTCTTTTTGTATTTGCCTTAAAAGCAGCTTGTAATACACATTAATGCACCAGTCCTCGGAAATACATAAGCATTCATTCATTTCTCTTCTCGTCTTCTTCTGTTTCCTGTCTGGCTGAGTTCAGGAGTCAACGCATTACTTCCCTAATCCTAGAGTATTATTGAATCCTGCTTAAGCTTCTTTATTTCAAGACTTTCAGTGTCCTGTACAATGGAAGTAGACAAAAACATACATCAAGTCCACCAATTTTTTTTCTTCTTCACAATTTCTCCAAGTGACAGATACGTCTTGGAAAACAGAGATGAGGTAGTGGCCAAAAACAGAATTACTTCCCAGCAGAGAGGACCATACATCATTGTAAATAATTCACAGAAGTAAAGCTACTTTCCTAGGGCCCATGCGAACCCAGGCTAACACGTGATTCATCTTGTTCACTGTGAAATTCCCTAAAGGTGCCGCATTGACTTGAGGCAGCCATCTTGGGGACAGGGTCCAACAGAAGAACATCACTCCTCGTCTTCCAAATGGAGTTTTATTAGGTGCCAAAAGTGACGGCTAAATGGAATTTTCTGTTTTTTTTGTTTTGTTATTTCACACAGAGTTTAATTTCACTGAGAAGTTTGCTTGACTACAGTGTTGAAGTCAAAGACATTGTTCAGTATGAGCCTGCTTTAGATAAGATGCACCTCCAGATAACACTACATTTAGATGCCAGATCTGTATTTGCTGTTTCTGAGTGGCCTGAGGCTGAAGCTAAAGTAACCTTGTAAAAGTACACACACGCACACACACACACACACACACGCACGCACAGACTTTCACTGTTTGGAATCATTCAAACACACAGACCTATTTATAGCTGCTGCCATTCAGTGCAGTGAGCTGTGAACTAAGTTGTCAGTTGCTCCTGTGAACCTGACACCTCTGACTACAAGTTCCGGATATCCATCAGATCTGTTCACAGCATTATATTAGGCTCACTGTTTTTTACAGCTGGTTCGATTGTTAAATGTGTCACATATACATCAACAGGAAAGTAAATTCAGACTAATAACAATGGAAGACTTTATGCCAGTGAACGTGAAAAAAACGTTTGGTTCTGTTATTTTTTTTTTTAGTTGGACTCATTTCAATTTTAATCTTTTTTTATTCGAATACATTTGAATAATTTTGACTGTTTAATTCTAAGCAAATCTGTTTAGATCAGTTATGTTTAATTCAAATGAGCTCAGATCAGCTAAATTTATGCTCATTAAAAAAAAAAGTGATACAACTTCAGTTCAACCTAATTCAGTTTATTCTGTGAATCAGTCACTTCAGTTATATAGTCAAACCTTTAGTTAGCTTGTAATCGGTTTGATTTGATTCAGTTTTATTCAGTTCAGATCAATTCAGATCAGTTTAATTTGATTCAAACAAATGAAGATCAACCCTTATTAGTTTTTTTACATTTAGAGATAAATTTAAATACAGTTTTGTTCAGTTCATTTCATTTCTGTTTTATTAGATTTTATTTGATTAAAATCTTTTTAGTTCATTTTTTCAGTTCAATTACATTTAAATTCAAATAAGTTTAAATTGAATTTGAATTTAAATTAAATTTAAGATGATTACAATTGATTCAGTTCAAAATAATTCAAATGAGTTCATTTAAATTTAAATTCAAAGGAGATTTAATGTAATAATTTTTTTTTTTTTTTTTATTAAATTCAAAACTGAATTCAAATTAAGGTAGTTCAGCTTGGAGAGGCAAGTCTGGGTGTCTCTCCAAGATGGATGGATGGATAGATTCAATTTTATTTTAATTAATTCAGTTCAAACCAAATAAATTTGATTCAGTTACACTTGATTCAGTTTGTCTCAGTTAAATTTTATTTAAATCTGTTCAGTGAAATTAATCATATTCATTTTACAGCTGAAATAGAAAAATTTAATTTTAGTTCAATATATCTTGATTATTTTCAGTTGAATTTAATTAATTTTAAATCTGTTTAGCTCAATTCAGTTTATTGCATACAGTTTAATTACAAGTATTTAGTTCAATACAATTTAATTATTTTCTTATTAAAAATTTTAATTCTGAATTTAATTTCAGTTCAATCTATTTCAAATGAATTACATTTAATTGAGATAAGTTCAGTTCTGTTCAGTTTAATTTAGTTAACAGTTCACCTAATTGTCTTAATTGTAGAATACTTATATGTTTTTTTTTCTATTAAATGGGTGATTAAAAACACATTTAAATAATCAAATAAGCATTGAAAGAATAAACAAACTGAAAGAACAATGACTGCATTAATACTGCAACCCAGCAACCATACAAAGAAACATTTAGGCCAGTGAAGGAACATCTGGTTGATTGATGTCTCTAATTTTACTATCTTGCTGCTTTGCCAAAAACTGATTTCCTTCTTCAGAAGTTAAACATTATATCAGGACAAAATGCAGATTAATGTTGTAAACAACAAATGGATCTGTCCAGAATTTGTTGGATACAAACTATGTAAATGCAAATAACTTAGCTTGCCTTAGCGATTTGTACCCAACCTAGGCACTGATGAAAAGCGACAACACCTCTCACTAAAAGAATGAAAACATCAACATGAATGATTGTTTAAAACTGTAAATATCAACTTCTCCCATAGAGGGAGTCAAAAGGCTTAAAACAATAAAAGAAGCTGTAATTAAGCATTCCCATTAAAAGAAAAAGTAAAGTGCAAATTCTGCACAAAGAATCAGGTACAACATAATAAAATGGACTTAATATTTGGCCTTTATGGGAAAACTGCTGTAAACATTAACGCGTTCAATTCTAATTTAAAGGAGTCAACAGCATCGAAACTAAATGCTGCCTCCCCTTTTTTTAGCTCTAGTCCTGGGAACACTGAGTAAACAGGTCTCTGATGACCTGAGGGGTTTATACAATACAAATCTGATCAGCAGCTCTGAAATGTAATCAGACTCAAGACCATTCGGTGGGTTATAGACCTACAACAATATTCTAAAACCAATTTTTTGGTACAATATGAGGCAGCAGAATTTGGGTGAGCTCCAGCTGAATGATTGATTGAGGACAATAACCTATCCTACTGAGATATATAGGATTCTGGAATGCTCTGCAGTTGTTAGCATCACAGGGTTTAGCTGAGTGCCAATATCTGTTCTTGCATTTTTTTGGATCAAAACAATGCTGTTTTTGTCTGCATTATTATGGTATTAGAACATTTTGCCCAACCACATATTGATTTTACAGACACCTACACAGTGAAAGTAAAGAGATGGTAAGAGATGTTGTGATAATCGGGGATGAGCAAGGACATAACATATAAAAAACTACATGCAGTTATAAAAAAGGGATTCTAATAGGAATTAGAAAAATATAAAAATACTAATATTTTTAAATGTTTTTAAAAGTTAAAATGTCTTGAACTGCGTTTTAAAATGTCAGTGGAGTTTATCTGAGTAGATATTCTCTTATTTGACCAGTATGACTGTTACTGCAAAGATCTAGGCTCCCTCACTAATCTATCAAGATCAGGAGGAAACTGTCCACTGCTTTGAAAATAAGCAAATCAATTTTTAACTAATGTAATATTTAACAGGAATCCATTGGAAAGATGATACAACAGGGTTACCTTTTTTTATGCCAGATAATATAGGTCTGTTGACTTATGAAGGTAAATCTGGGGCACAATGATTGGTCCATTGTAACTGAATTTGAAGTCACAAAGATAAATACTATAGGAGTTTTGTAAATGTCAATGGGGAATGAAGTGGGGGCCTAGTGGTTGGAGAGCAGTGCCTTTGTGTCCCGGAGAGGGCACAAGTACCCGGTTCGAATCCCACAGCCTGCCAATCTGGGTCCCTGAGCAAGACCCTCAACCCCTGAAGGCTCCCCGGGCGCCACACAATAGCAGCCCACTGCTCCCTAAGGGATGGGTTAAATGCAGAGGGCAATTTCTCCATTGTGAAATCAATAAAGTCTATGTTATTATTAAATTGTGTATTTAACAGAATGACGAGGACTCATAGAACCTCCGTAAAGAGGATGATCGTTTGCGTAATTTGAACAGATTAAAGGTCATTGATTCCCAGCATCTTCAGCAACGACTGATGAAGAGGCATCTGCTGTAGCCCTGGTGACAAAAACATGTCCTGACATCCTGTCACGGTGTGATATTTTGGACTTTCTTTGTGGTTTTTGGTTTGTGTCTTTTTATTAATTAATCCCTTCACCCATGTTTAGTCTATGCATTAGTTTCACCTGTTCTTTCTGTCTCTCTGCCTCCTTGTCTCACCTGTTCCCTCTTCCTTTTCATTAACTGCCCTTTGTATTCCCTTAGTATATTAGTTAGTCTGTTTCATGTGTTGATTGCTGGTTCCTCGTCTCTCAACTCGGGTCTCTATCCTTGACTGCCATGTGTTTCATGTTCCTGCAGTGATTTATGTTACGTTTGGATACCTCTGAATAAAGCTGAAGATCACTCAACATGCAGCTGCCCAGCTCTTACCTGCACTTTGGTCCGACAACAAATATTAATGTGACACATCCTGAAGAGCTTCATTCTTTTTTACCAGTTTGCTGCCCAGAGAAGTGACTGACATGTTATTAAAATGCTGCATAACTCCATCCCTCTTCCTAGTTTATAAAGCAGATTTCCACCATACTATTCATTTTTCATTACATCTATTATCCAGTTTCATGAAGCAGGCAACACAAAATCAGTGCAATTGCCCATTGTGGTTAGGAGGTGATTCCTCCAACTAACTACAGACAAATTTTAGATTGCAGCTCTTTTGAGATCAGAATCAACCCGGACCCCTCACAACCCCACCCTCCCTCCATGCTGAAGTGATGAGGAGTGCGGTCGTTTGCTGCCATGAAGACTGTCAAGCTGTCAAGTGGAAGGGTGGCATCATCATGTTATGTGTTTTGCTGCAAGAGGGATTGATGCAATTCCCCTTAACTATAGCAATATCAGGAAGGAAATAATTTAAGTGACCCTGACTGAGGTGTGGAACCTTTGTTTTACTGCCAAATACAAGCAAAAAGACAAAATCATGTTTTAACTGTGTTATGATTTGTGGGTGTTTTTGGGTTTTGTTGGTCTTTTTTGTAGTTGAAGTTTTGAATCATGCTTCTGTTATGTTCCTGGTCATGCTTTAGTTTTTGTCTTCTAGTTAATGCTTTGTCAAGTTTGGTTTTAGGATCTGGTTATGCTTTAGTTTCATGTTTTTCTAGTTTCTATTAGTTTGTATTCAAGAGTCTCTGTTTTGCTCCAGTCACGTTTTGTTCTCTCCTGTCTGTTAATCAACTTTATTCAGTTCACCTGCCCTAAGCAAATCTGTCTCCTCGCTTCACCTGGTTCATGCTCCATATATACACCTCTGTTCTGTTTATTCCCGGTGGAAACATTTTCCTGATCATGCTCAAGTCTTGTTTTTCAAATCATGCCATGGCTGTCTTGCCTGTCCGTTTTTTGTTTTGTTCACGCCAAGCCTGTTTTTCCCTGCCTGTCCATGTCTGCTTCAGCCTCCACCTGTTAGTGAGTTTTTGTTATTCAAAGATTAAAACTTTTTACTTACCGTCATGCTGCCTGCTTGACTGCATTCCGGGGTCCTACGCTGCACTCAGCCTAACAAACTGTGCACAACCAGAACATAGAGAAATAGAGAAAATGACCTAAAATTTGATTTTTGTATCTGTAGCATACACAAATTAGAAGGATGGACAGAGGGACAATGGGTATGACAGGTCGTATAGCAAAACCTGCACTAACCTTAGTGTGTGAATAAATAGTTTTTTGTCCAGAGGTCAGTGAAAGCCAACAGGATATGGTTGGTTGATGACATCTGGACATCTCTTTCACCAATTTGAAAATAATTAATAGTCAATAAAACACTTTTAGATTCCTTTATGCTGAAAAAGGCCACAAAGAAGGCACATAATTCTAGGAAAAACAAAGCACATTGATACCATGAAGGAATACTCATATACTGGGAGCTGAGGTTGGAGATGGGGTGGCAGCCTTTGGTGGAGTAAAGGGAGTGACAGCAAAAACTCCTGTTTTCATCAGACCTTAGTCAGCATTAACCCTAGCACACACAAAAACTTTAGGAGTCATGTTGTTGAACTGAAACAGACTTTTATTAAAAGACTTGGGCTTTATTGGCTATCTATGGCAAACCATGTGATCTTCACATAAAAAGCGGACAGCTATTCTGACAACATGCTCTGTATTTTCTGAAATGCAATGGGTCAGCATACTTGACTGAAAATACAACAATGTAGTGTATGGGAAGTGATGCGAAGCTGAGGTAGAAGTAATTCCGAATTTCTTCCATTTCCTCCACCTCCTGTATGTTGTGTTTCACCTCAGCCAGTGAACCTAAACACAAGGAAAAACTATTATTCTTTCTGTCCACAAACCACACATCCGTACTGTACCAGCTGGAATAACAGAAAAACTCACAGCGGACTCACTTAGACTGTTTTGCATCACACAATGTTGAAATTAAAGACTAAAAATGTACTACATGCCAGGACACTTTAATTAAAATAGAAAAGATAAGTGCCTGTGTTAGTTAAAAACAGACTGGTCATCAAAAGAGTATGTGTCCAACTGGTTTACTTTAGTGGTTATGCAACTGCCTCCTTAAACATTAAATGATTTTGGAAATTGATCTTCAATCTTGGCTAATGAGGACACCTGATAGGGCTATTTTGAAAGAAGGTGGTCTAATTGTTTCTGTCTTACATTGGCGACAGATGTTCCGTCAACGCTAGCACTTTTGTGTCAAAAATGTCAACACCAAAAGCAGTTTTCTCCAAAAACAACATTAGCCTCACCTCTCCACAGGCCCAACACCTATATCTATGTGGGTTTAAATCATTTTGTAAAACTGGTTAGGACGAACAGCGCTTTCTCTATCAATAATATGCGCTGAATAGTTGACGTCCAGCAGCAGACTCCCAACACTACTTAGTCCCCGTAGTGCCCTCTGCTGTACAGTCACATAAATACCTTTAAGTCACTGATTAGCTCCTCTATCAGCAGTAGGTTTTGGGCAAAAGTGTGTACTTGATGAGGTGTAACTGTTAATTTGTAATTGTGAAACAATGAAAAACATTCTACAATTACAAAAGTCCTGTAACATTTCTTTCTGTGGTTCAAAGTCACAGTTACAATGCACAAGTAATTTAGCCCCAGGTTTACCATTGCATTGACTGGTCAGAGCTGGTATATTGTCAAATAGAGGGTCATAGAATTATGATTAATGTTTGTACATATATAATTCCCCAAAAGCCAAAATGAGGCAAATAGGGAAAAAATACAGTCTATACAAGTGGAAGGTAGAGATAGAATAAAAGACAAAGAGCTCTTAGGCAGCTCTTTTTGTCGGGCACAAACCTTGTTTCTTCTTTTCTTATTCCTCAATTACATTATGACCTGAAACAAACTGCCATGAGGAACTCTTTTGGGGACAGATTCCTCGCTGAAGAATCATTTTTAATTCAGCCGCCCTAACTTATTTTATCAGCTCTCAGGACCGCTGCTGAGTAAACAGTTTTAAAATTGAAGGTGAGAAAGCCCCTCTGGTTTTGAACATAAAAAATGCATCAGCTGTGTGAATGTAGAACAGTATTTCATTCCTTGAAAACACTGCAGCTTTTATTTCAGTCAGCTACCCGGCTCACCGGCTTGTTGGAAGCAGTGAGCTAAGTTCACTGTTTAAAAAGAACTTTGATATAATGACTGTGGGGTTTTCTGTTTATAAAATACACACAACAATGTATTTCCTGGTAGGTTGTGGCATTAGTTGATCCCCTAATTTGCAAGGTGAAAATTAAATGTCCCTGGGATCAGCAGAAACCCTTTGCAGCAGATCTTATCCTGTCAGAAACAAATAAACTGTTTGGCTCCAATTGATTTTTCAAATTGTTGCCTGTGGTGTGGCCTTGCACCAAAAGCCCGCACGCTGTTTGAATGATGACACCCAGATTACATTAACATGCCCAAATCGACCTGATGCCAGCAGCACTGGAGCAGTTCAGCTGCATAAGCACCTATAGTCTTTAACTGAAAACAAGGCAGAATGATGGGATGCACGAAGACGACTGATATCAAAAAGTTAGGAGCTGAATCTCGTCTGTTACATAAAAGTGTCTCCGGATGAAGGCGGGGTGAGAAAATGTGTTGGGACAGATCAACTCCTCACTGTTGCCGGACCTTAACTCTCTCTTGTTACACAGCTATTTCAACCTGTCACCAAGCGTCAACATTCACAGAGTCAAAGCCATGAACTGTGGAAGTGTCACCCCTATGGCCAGAAGCAAACAGAATGAATGGTGCTTTAAAAGGATAGTTCAGGACTTTTGAAGTGTGGTTTTGCTATAGGCTATGTGCAGTTTAAAATCTTATGTGAAGCAGATACAGTGCTGTGAAAAATTATTTGCCTACTTGGAGATTTGTCTTCTGTTTTTATGTGACACATAAATGTTTCAGATCATCGTAAATTGTAAATGGGATGCACTTGCATAGCGCTTTATCAAGTCAGAGGGCTCCAAAGCGCTTTACACTAGAATCCGTCATCCACCCATTTATACACACATGCACATCACACACTGACTGTAGTAGTAGGCTACAATGTAGCCACAGCTGCCCTGGGGCAGGCTGACTAAGTGAGGCTGCCATACAGGTGGTGTCACCAAACCGTCTGACCACCAACAGCAGGGAAGGCTGGTGAATTGTCTTGCCCAAGGACACAACGACTGAGACGGAGCAGGGGTTCAAACAGGCAACCCACTGGTTACAGGACAAACCCCTACCACCTGAGCCACTATCACCCGAAATTGTAATATTATTTAAAGCCGATTTATTACAAAATACAGATTTCAAATTATTTCATATCAGACAACAAATAGCCAAACCAACCTGGCACTGTGGGAGTAGTTTCCACCTTACATATACTTGTGCCTCCCTTGGTGGCAACAGCTTCTATCAAGTGTTTGTGATTACTGTCAATTAATCTTTTACATCGCTGTGGAAGAATTTTGTCCCTCTCTTCTTTGCAGAGTAATTTTAATTTAGCCACATTGTAGGCTTTTCAAGCATGGGATGCCTATTTAGGGATCATGCAACAGCGTCTCAATTTGATCTAGCTCCAGACTTTGGAAAAGCCACTCTAAAACCTTCATTTTGTGTTTTTTACAAGCCATTCATAAAATAACTGGCTGGTATGCTTTTGATCATTGTCCTGCTGCAGTACGCTTGAGTGATTACAAACTTATGGCTGGACATTGTCTTTCAGGATTTTCTGACAGAGAGCACCAAGTCAACCGGGTCCTATAGTTTTAAAGCAGCACATGCCATCACATTGCCACCTCCATGTTTGACTACTGGTATGATAGTCTTTTTCTGAATTGCTGTGTTAATTTTACGTTAGATAGAACAGGTAGCATAACTTCAAAAATTTTCAAATTCTGTCTTGTCAGTCGACATACTATTTTCTTATCAAGTTGTTGACTGTGAAATGTGAGATGGGTGTTTATGTTCTTTTTGGTCAGAAGTAGGTTTCACCTTGGAACTGGATGCCATTTTTGCCTACTCTTTCTTAATGTTGAATCATGAACACTGACTTTCAATGTGTTAAGTAAAGTCTGCAGTGCTTCAAATGTTGTTCTGGGTACATTTGTGACCTCCTGGATGAGTTGCCAGGCACTCTAGGAAGGTTCTTGACTGTTATTTTTTTTTTTTTTTTTGTGGATAATGGCTCTTACTATGGTTTGCCTGAAATGACTTTTTAAAACTTTCCAGATTGATAGAAGTCAATAACTTTTTTTCTCATCTTTTCTTAAATTTAATTAGACCAAGAGATGATATGTTGCATTTTGAGATTGACCAGATCAGGTGATTCTACAGATCTGGCAGTAATCAGTACTGGGCATGGCTTGTGAAACTGAACAAAAAAAACTTGTTTAATCACAGCTAATTTTTTATTTAACAATGGAGGCACTTATAATTCAACACAGGGCCCACTTGGTTTGGATTGCTTGTTTGCCTCATTAAGGGTACTCGTCATTTGAAACATACTTTTTGCTTTAACTCAGGTAATCTGCAATTATTTTGATGATCTGAAACATCTAACTTTGAAAAACAGAAGTAATATGTAAGGGGCCAAATACTATTTCTCACTGCAGTAAATCTCTCCTAGCTTTCTTCATTTAGCTAAAGGTGCTCCCCAGATAACTGTTCTGTGGCAGCCTTTTTTAATTTTATATATCAACAATCTTGATCCAGGAGTATCAAACGGCACTTTACTTACTGATGATACTGTGATTTGCTGTGTTGGATAAAAACTTTATCAGACAATATGTCAGCTCCAACAATCTTTGTATACTGTCCAGCCCTTTTAAATCAAAGTCTGAACTTTTCATCTGTCACCAATTTCATAGTTTGGAGATGAAGTTAGTGTCCAAATACAAATACCTATGAATTTAGATTGCTAAGTCGCTTTCCTTCAAGTCTCACTTGAAACAACTGTTAAAAAAAAATGAAGCTAAAACCTGGTTTCTTAAGAATTAGGATTTCTTGTTTTTATACTATACAAAAAAGAAAGTCTGCTACTTTTGCCTCTGCTTGATTAAATAAATATTTTTATAAATGCCTCTTCAGAGCTACATAGTTGATGGTATAGTCTACTATGGAGGTATGAAATCATGAGATCATGAGATTCATCACAGACTTTAAAACTGACTCGTCTCTGTTGTTTTCCGGTGTAGTATGGCCTCCTATGTCGGTGCGAATATCAATCATTGGCATATCCTCATTTACAAACCTATTATTAGCACATTCACTCATCTACATTCACATCTAACATCTACATCATTCAAAAAAGTCAGGGAAATTCCCAAATTTGTTTACATAACCGTGCCAAGCGCTTGTCCTAGACACAAAAACACTATTTATGCTCAAACATCTCTTGAAAATTAGATTTTAGATTTCATGAGTCTTTTGTGGTCAAATAAACTCTTCAAACAACTACAGTCTCTCTCTTTTAATCAAACCTTTACAATGTTTGCATTTGGCAGTTATTTATGGTGATAGTTACACAGGAAATGGAGACCGGTTGACAATGGGGCACAAATTATCTTCCTGTGTGAAAACACACACTGAGAAAGAAAAAATATCATGTGCTTCCAGTCAGAGTGACCATTTAATAGAAATTAAATGCAGTATAAAAATCAACAAGTGCACATTTAAACTATTATATTGCTTTTGACATTTACACTGCTCTAATTGTTCAATCCCGCAGCTCTTCAAAAAAGCATCACAGCAACAAATCTACCAACCGCTCCAAGTACTATCAGAGAGTATGTAACAAATACCTTTCTTCCAGCGAACGTGGGATGGACCTCTGTCGTAAAGCCCTCAGAGGTGGCCCAGTCCTCACTGCATTCAGAGCAGGAGATGTTCACACCTTTGCAGCTAGACTGTAAAATAGTCTCACATATTCAAGCAGGTGCTGGCTGGGCTGTTTCTCTAGGCTCCTAAGCAGACCATAAGGTTAGAAACCAAACCATAGTAAAGGAAAAATTTAAATAGATTAGAAACAATTGAAGTTGCTGAACCAGAATGTCTCTGTTGGATCACTTTTGACAGTCCTTAGATCCAATAAAGTTTTGACATTGTGATGGAAAACAAAAAGTGAATAGACATAAGTTTTGTTTTGGAGTTCTAAACATATTTAAGTTATTTTTTACTCACTTTTTATCTCTCCCACAACATTATTGCCCTATTTTACGGGGATTATTACAAATATATGCATTATTTTAGTTGTTCAAATGGGACTTTTAGGCATTTTCCGTACTGTGCATTTAGCAGCACTGTGTGTTTGATACACTTTGTCATTGGTGTTGGTGTTCTACCTCCATTTTCACTGTCAATAACCACCAGCTTCTCTGTACACAGCTGTTCAATGCAAATATGACAACATTTAAATGTTCATAAAACAGTAGTACATTAACCACTATGATGTGCTTGAGATTAGAGGTGTCTTAAGAGGATAGAAGACTACTTTGGTCTTAGACACCTAGAACTAATCGTTAGCTTTAGCCTCAACGATCAACTAATCTGGATTATTACTAAAACAAGACTCCAGAGATTTATCTACTTATGGTATTTACAACCTTTCAAACGACTCTCATTTTTAATCATGAAATATCCTTTTAAAAGAGATGCTTGGCTGTTTGTTTATTAAACCACAAAAGTAGCTAACAAGGAGAGAGCCAGTGTTTGAGCTGCGCATTGACCAGCTTTACTGCTTTTCCTTAAATATCTACTCCAAATGGTTCAATCCACCCCCAGGACCTACTATCTCTTTTACCCTCACTTTAAACTGACTTTCAGCTGACACATCAGTGAGCCGATGATCCATGGCAGTGATAACTTTTGGGTGGTGTGACATGGGGGACCGAAATTGTTTTGTGTGTGAGAGTGTGAGGGCCAGTCGGTCATTGGTGCTGGGGAGATTTATCACTGCATGCCGACTATTGATTTATACCCGAGCGCTTGTCACCGACCCCTGCTCTCACCTCGAAACCACCCCCACATCTATGCTGGTGGCCAGTGAGTGCTCTGTGAGTTGTGTCAAAACCGCAGTAGCTTCTAATCCCTCTGGCTAAAATGCAGTAACACCCCTCTTGCAGTAAAACATTGATTCCTCTGTAATAACAAAAAACAGATTTTGTACAATCCCTTTGTGTATTGGAAGCAATACTTTAGTATCCTGTATAGCTTTTTCTTAATACAAAAGGGAGTTGAACCAAGCTTTGGAGCCAGAGTAAAATAGTTTAAATGTTTGTTCCAAAAAGTGGGGCTGAACTTATGTAGGCTGCTCAGTGTCAGACAGACAGCAGCTGAAGGGTGATTTAAAACAGGAAAGCACTAATCGGAAAACCTAATTTGCAAAAATCTGAAAATTCTTTTATACACTTTTTAAAAGGGTTCCATTAAAGTCCTGTAGTTGATTTAAAGCAAGTAACCTGTAACCCATATAAAGTTCAGAAAGAGAGAATTCCGTTTTTTTGAAGTTGGCTTGAGTGGAGTACTTCGGAGGAGTCAGGATCATTCCATCAGCAGGCAGTGGTTCTTGTGATCCCCATAGGAGAATCAAGTTAAGAGCTACTCTGAGCAGTGCCTACTTTTGGGTGATTTTATCATTTAAACAACCCAAAATCAAAACATTCATTGCAGTTGATGGAAATAGTTTGATGTCCAATCGCATGCTTAAGTGCACCCCATGGGAGCAATTATGCAATGCAAAGGTGTAAATAAGTCCACAAGATGCCATGCAAACAGCTGTGCACTTTTTGAGATTTAAGTTGTTTTTGACCATGGATATACATGCTTGAATGGGGTAAAATTAGCTTGATTCTCCCATGAACCTGAAAACTGATATCTGATGCTAAGATAACTGCTTATACAGTGCTTGGACTTTTTCACATTATGTTTTTCAAAGATTCTCTGATCTGAGCAATGACTCTCTCCAGCTCCTCCAGAGTTATTGGTCGTTTCTCTGATTAATGTTCTCTTTGTTTGACCTGTTAATTTAGGTGGACGGCCACTTTTATTAGCAAGGCCTGCAAGGGCCTATCATAATCGTAAGGTTTCTTATTCTTTTTTCCGTTGCCTCTTTGCACGTAAACTCACACGATTTTACCCAAAATTGTCCCCCGCATGAAAAACTTGTTGTTGACAGTGGGCGTGGCCAGACGTGAGATAGGCCGCACCGTAAGTTGTACAGATATGAAATTTGGCACATTCGTAGAACTCCTCCAACCAAGACAAAAAGTATCTTGGGGTTATGCCCTAAAATGCACAGGAAGTCGGCCATTTTGGATCAAAGGCCAATTTTTGGCCGTTTTTCACTTTTACTCACCTCGAACTTTAACAAGTTCCTCCTAAGGATTTTGAGCTATTGGCTTCATATTTGGTCAACATGCAGTTAAGGCATGGCGGATTAAAAGTTATCAAAATCGTGAGTTTTCGGCCATGTATAGGGGGCGTGGCCAGTGCACAAACTAGGGGTTCGTGCCGAAAGTGAACAATTGCAATAACTTTCCCAAATAAATGCCAAATCACACCAAAAGTGGCATGAAGGAGGACCTTCGGGTTTCCGACGATCGAATGGGGTCATATGCTGACATCATCAAAGCCACGCCCCCTGAGAACAGGAAGTCACCTTTTTCACTTGGAAAGGTACCTCTCTGACTCTCTTGACCCAATCAACTTGAAAGTGTGTCAGAAGACAGATAACAAGTGGGTCTAATTTCGTTTGAAGCACAGTGACTTTTCATAAAAGGGCGTGGCTGTGGTGGTGCGGCGAAGTTGGGCATCATGCCATGCCATACGTTTGGTTCTAATTTCCACAAAGATCATCTGATCTGCACCAAATTCAATGTGATTAATCCTAGTCCAGTCCCCAACAGATATCTGATGACAAATTTGATGGGCGTGGCCTAATTCATCCACAGCGCCCCATAGAAAATAAAAAAAAATCAGCCCCAAGCCATGCTTTGACCGGAAATTGTGAAACATATGTAACTTGTCAGGACCTACAAAAATGTCTTTTGGAGCATTGGTCCAAACCCAACAGGAAGTCGGCCATTTTGGATTGAAGTTGCCATTTTGACCCTGTTTGGGGCGTTTCTAGCCCGCATATCTGAGCAAACTCCTCCTACAGCCTTTGACTTAGAGACTTGAAAATCACTCAGTATACTCTTAAGCCACTGGGGATCAAACTTTATCAAAAGCTTTTTGATACATGAAAGCGTGTTGGCGTGGCCAAGCCTCAAAATCCGACTTCTCATCATGAAACACGAAACTGTTATAGTTTCTACTAGGAAAGTCACAGAGACCTGAAACCTGAGATTGATCTGCCTCTGGCCCTGAACAGTATTCACTGATCAGATGCTGATATCATCAAAGCCCTGCCCCCTGAGAACAGGAAGTGTCATGTTTTCCTTTAGAGAGTCAATTTTTTATGTTCTTCACCTAATCAATGTGAAACAGTCCCAAGTAACAGATAACATGATGGTGTCAGACAGTCGCCAGTACTGACTGCTTTAGCTGGAGGGTGTGGCTATGATGGCGTGGCGAATTCTGATGTCACGCCACAGCCATAGGTGTTGGCTCTAAATTACACATGCAACACCCAAACACCTCTATTGGATTACATTGTAATTTGGATCAATAGCGCCCCCTAGTACACTTCAAGGGCTATATCTTCCTCATACATCATCGGATCCACCTGAATTGTAGTATACATGATCAGGGATCAATGCTGGACATGTTTACGCAGTCAGTTCATGACATCATTTTAGCCCCACCCAATAATAAACAAGTGAGTGCAACTTCCATCTGGAAGGTCGGATTTCCTCCAAATTTTGAATACTACTCACCAGACCACAGCGCCACCTAGAGGGGACATTTGGAATTGAACGGCATCCTCAACGGTGGCATGCGGCCGGCGTTGCCAGGCTCCCGCGGTAACTGCACAGGCCGAGTTGTGCTGAGGTGCGAGGGCCTTCAATGCTGCTTGCAGCTTTAATTATTATTATTATTATTATTATTATTATTAGTGGTAGTAGTAGTAGTAGTAGAAGTAGTATATTAAGTTGGGCTATACCCTTTTCAGATGATGGATTGAACAGAGCTGTTCAAACCTTGGAATATTGTTTCATAGCCTGACTCTGCTTTAAAATTCTCCACAACTTTCTCTCAAATATGTCTCCTTGGTTCTGTGGTCTTCATAATGTGGTCTTTGAATAATGTTATCAAAGACCTTCTGTGTCCTTTACAAAGCAGCAGTATTAATACTGAGATTAAATTACATACAGGTTGACATTATTTAGTAACCAGGTAACTTCTGAGGGCACTTGGTTTGCATGTGAATTTATTAATGGGTATCAGAGTAAGGGGCGCTGAATATGCACAACACACTTTTCAGATTTTTATTTGTAAAATACCAATTTAAAATGTATGTATAATTTTCTTTCCATTTCACAATATTGCACTACTTTGTGTTGGTGTGTCACATAGAATCCCAGTATCATACATTTAAAGAGTATGAATTATGTTTGCAAAGCACTGTTCATGTTTGCAATGAGCACATCATTAAGAGTAGTTCATCATTAAAGTTTCTGGTTTGCATTTGGATCAGTATAAAAATACAGACAAATTCAATCCCCTTGAGTGAAGAAAATATGTGAAGATTGATCAGATATATCTTGCCATGTCCTTGATGCACATGTTGTCCTTGGTTTGCTCCTGATATGTCATCCATCTTGCTCTGTCTTTCAATATACAGTCATCTGTCAAATGAAGACAAAAAATTGCAATCAAACAATAACAGTTCCTGTCAAAAAAATCCCAGCTAAATGTCAGCTAGAAACTTTCCACTTGCACGTTGATTTTGTTCTGGGTTTTTGTTCTGGGTTCCTCAGGCTTTGGGATTCTCGGCAAACAAATTAAACGACGAAGCTGTCAGCATAATAAATGAATGAAAATGAATATTTCTGAAATGCTAAAATCATAATTTATGTCGATGAAGCACAGCTACGAGAGAGTGAAACATCTCATCCTTGACTGTATGGAATTTGTAAACAGATGTCAAGCGCATTGTTGAAGCAGCATGTGCAGGGAAAACTCATTTCCTTTCATTACATTTCATGACATTTCATGCATTCCCTACCGGTTGGCTGCGTTGCCACAAACCTTGCTCGCTGGCTGCGTAGGTGTCATGTAATTACCAACACCTGCCATATGATTACTTCCTCCTGTTGCAGGCCTAATGGCACAGTTGTATGGTGACAGAACTGGTTAGGGATGGGTGGACTCTCACTGACGACGTGTTCTTCTCCAATCTCTGGTGTCCAAGTAGTAGATCATCCCTCTCTCCTTCACTCTTCACAACTGGAGTTAAATTCGTCAATATGTAAATTTTTCAAGCCCAATAACTATGTCACACATTTAATGTCTGAGTAAAAACCCTTTGTCAGCTGTCATAAAGAGCGCCTGCTGCCTCTCATTTGTCCTGTCTCAGATAGGACAAACGAGGATGCCCTGAGAAATTATCAGTGTCTCAAGTAGGCCAAAGTGGGAGACATTGTATGTTTAGACCTTTTCCAAACGTTTTCACATTTTGCAACATGACAACTAAAAACCTGACAGCTTTTTATCAGAATTTTATGTGATGCATAAAAATGATTGGAAAATGGTACAAGGCTTTTGTATTATTCCAAGGCTTTTGTTTTATCAACCAATACCACCGGTGGAAACAGTGGTAGGTGTTTGTCCTGTTACCGGTGGGTTGCTGGTTCGAACCTTCACCCGCCTTGCCTCCTGATGTTGACAGCAAGAGTAGTCAGCTACTCTGATGGGAAACAAATAAGCATATTTGCACTTCTACAACCTGCCTTCTATCTTTTACATACATTAAAACACACTTGTACACACTGTTCATTGTCCTTATTTATATGTTTATTTATTTTTCACGCATTGTGG
This sequence comes from Girardinichthys multiradiatus, assembly GCF_021462225.1. Classification (NCBI taxonomy): domain Eukaryota; kingdom Metazoa; phylum Chordata; class Actinopteri; order Cyprinodontiformes; family Goodeidae; genus Girardinichthys; species Girardinichthys multiradiatus. Next base: position 29,705,076 of record NC_061808.1, read on the forward strand.
TTGTTGTTTGGACTTATGTTGATATACAATGTGATTGATGGAAACCGAAATGAAATTCCTTGTTTGTGCGCACAAACCTGGCCAATAAAGTTGATTCTGATTTTGATCATAACCTTACCATGGTTTAAAGTCCTCTACAATTTTACCCTGAGCTGTCTGCTGTTTTCCTTTGTCTTCATAATGCTGTTGTTAAATAATGTTCTGGAATAACTTTTTATTTTCTTCTCAGAACCGCTGCATCTATGCATAGAATTATTTTGACACAGGTGATATTTAATTCAGTGACTTCTATAGGCAATCGTTTAGAATTGATTTTAAGTAGGGGTCTCAGAGTAAAGACAGATGTACATGAATTATGCACTTTTTTGTATTGGTCTATCACATGACATCTCAAAGTCTATGGTTGTATATGACAAAATGTGAAGAACATCGGTCAAGAACTGGATGAGCCTATTTATTAAAAGAATGTACATCATCTTCAGTATATTTTGGTGATCCATGAAAACATTCTGGAGATGAAGAAAGAAAACAACTATCAAGATTGGTCTGCAAATCAAAATATTGCCAGAGTATGTTGCTTCCAGTAAAAAACAAGGCAGACCTGTCCAACATCTATCCTCCAGCCCTTGGTCTGCCGCCCACCATGGACCAAAGCTTTGTTAAGTCACCTGTCAGATGAATTTACTCCAGCGCCTTGCGCCTGAGAAGGTGACGGCGGGGATCCTGGGCTGTCCAGGTGGTGAGGGTCCACATGTAGGCAACCAGCAGTGTGTTTTGCAGAAAACATCAGGGGAAGGGAGTTAGAGTGCAAGACACATGCTGTCATGTCTAGCAGAGTCACTTATACAGATCCACTCCTACCCCCCTACAATGGCCATAATCCAGAATGACACTTATCAAAAATAAAAACATGCTGGCTTCATTAGTGTGCTGACAATGTAACCCTATTGCCTACTAATGTTGAGCTCTCATAAGCTTGGCAGTATGAGAACTTTAATCAGTGTCAGGTAGTGCAGTTGCCACGGATACGGCTCTGAAGAAAGCATACAAAAGGACTAATGGTGTCCCGTTGCTCTAGTTGGCTTTTGAGGTCCATTTCAGCTCCAACACAAATTTAAGGAGTCTGGAGCTGCAAAAGACAGAGACTCTGTAACTCCCACTTAAAATGATCTATAGTAAGACAGTGCCATGAGGCTATATTTAAATTCTCTTTTGTCAGGTAAAATGCACCATTTAGTTAGTTGGAAAACTTTGCTGCCAACTTCTTAGCCATTCATTCACTTAATTGTACTGTAAATAGCTGTGCTTTATTCAAAACCTCATTAGCATTTTATGGGTGTCTAATGAAATGTTTTCAGAAACAAATAACTTAAGTCAAGATCACAGTGGTGACTAATGAGGAGAAAATATATAAATATAAAAGAGATATTTAGTTAGGTGACCAAGGTCTTGGTTATTTCTCTGTCAATTAAAAGTAGTTTGCTAACAATTCTGTCACCTTTTAAGGGTCAGCATGAAAATGAACCAACAATGTACCAACTAGAATTTATTTGCTTATTTATACAACTAAGCAACTGGAAATGACTTTTGCCTTTTGGGTGAGTGGGGCTGTGCATCTTGGAATTCAACTATGGACCACCTTCAGCATGTATTACTGGTCCAATTCAGGGTCTGGGATGGGTTCACACCAGCATGATTTGCTTCAGAAACTAAACTCTGGCACTGTAAAAAACGTTCCAAATGGTAAATGTCAAAGCAATCTTATATAACCACTTGAGGTTGTTGCAGCTGTTGCTCTATTGCACTTTTGTTTAAACTCCACCTAAGTTCTTCAAGGCTGGTATGTTCCTTGTACTGTAAGGAACCTACGAATCTCTAAAACGATGTGATTCAGTCAAACTGTTTGATCATTCAGCAAAGTATCCCTGTTCAAAAATGTGCTCCTACTCTATACAATAGCTTCCTGTGTAGAAGATTTGTTCACAGTAACCAAAATGAGAGACAAACAGAAACATAAAGTTTAGGCGTGACTGAGATTATGTACAACAGAATAAATATATGAATTTTTAAAAAGAGAATTTAAGAAGGACATAGAAAAATGAAACAGAGATGACCATAATCAGCATTGATTGGATAAAAAATGGTACCGTAATTCCTTGTTGTATTTTTCAAAAAGGCTTCAAACAAAATTTTGGAAATAAATTTGGAAATAAATTAGGTAGGTCTTTGTGTCAATTTAGACTTAGATCTAGAAATAAAGCCACACTTAAACTTAACATTTTTAAAACGATGGTAAATGGACTGAATTTATATAGTGCTTTTCCAGTCATGCAGACCACTCAAAGCACTTTACATCAGAGCCACATTCACCCAATTGCACTCACACATTCATACACTGATATGCAGATCAGTAGGCAACTTGAGGTGAAGCGCCTTGCCCAGGGGCACATCAACATATGACAGGAGGAAGCTGGAATTGAACCCACAACCTTCTGATTGCAAGACAACTACTCTTCCTACTGAGCCACAGTCAACAATGTACAGTAATATGTGTGCAGCTGATTTAATGACAAACAGATAGTAATCAAAAACCGTTTACTTTGCCAACCTCCTGTACATTTTCTATGTGCCAACGCCATTGTGCATATTGATCTCATAATGAACCTCTGATTTATCAATCAGAGGTTCGACCTCAAACTGCCTTTTGATTACCTTTCCTACTCAAAATTTGAACTGTCTAAACTTGAAGTACACACTGATAGCTGTTATGTTTTTGTATGATGCCCATCAAATGTTTATTTTTTTTATTAACTATTCCACTTATAGCATAACTCATGCTAAAGTTACGTACTGGTCTACTATACCACTCTCTCAACTTCTATCAGTGCAATCAGTTGTGGATGTCTTAGTTCTCCATTTTAACATCACATTCTAAAAGCAATTGTTTTTTCCTTTTCACTATAAGTTTGACATTCTAGACACACAATTAAAATAAGCATCTGACACAGGTGTTTCAGTGAATTTTGCACTGTGAAGTGGCAAAGTGACACAAAAAAGAAATGAATATCCTCAAACAATCATTGTAGAACTATATCTGTGTGAGGTGAACTGCAGAGAGCCCTCCTAAAAGTTCTAAAAATGCCTGCTGGTGTTCTTAAATTGCTGTATTATTGGTTAAATGCAAGCCCCATTACAAATTAAATGGATCTGCTCCTCTTTTAGTTATATTTTTTTATCACTGTAACATAGAAAGAAGAGGAAAATATCAAAATATACAGTTTAAATGTTTATAAAATTGTGCTTTAGCATTTTTGTCATATCAGAATTAAATGAGATAAAGAGTTTAGTATTACAGTTGTCAACTTAATGACATTGTCGTTATATTTAGTAAACTTTCAGCGCCCCCTAGCAACCTTTTTTCAATAAAGTGACTAGACTGAGGAATTTGAAAAGGAACTTTCTCGGGTGCTGGCAGAGACATTTGGAGACTCATAAACGCACCTAATATTCTTATTCCACTTAACAAGCAGTTGATTCTACTATTGGCCTCTCCCATTTACTACAACATTCACAGGTGGCTGAGTCCTTGTAGCCCATCAGTCCCTCATAACATCAGTCAGAGCTCCTGTCATGATATCCAGACTGCTAATGACTCACACAATCACAAAGTTGCTACTTGCTAATCCTATTACAGTAAAGGTAAGATTTAAATGTTTTTTTTTTTTTTTTTGCATTTTAAACACATAACAGCAAGAGTGATGAAAATGTAAAGGGATGTGTTGGTTATATTTCCCCTTCACTGATTCATTAAAACCTTTGTATTTTTGGACCTGATTTTTCCCAATGCAACTGTCTGCCACTGGACCTTTCAAATCAACCATGCATCAGTTCGGACCCACCGGGGGATGGAGGTGAAATAAAAGCATCACCAAGGGAGGCAGGTGCACTGCTGTGCGAAATTGTGTGCCAACGTGGGAAACTGAAAAGGACTCAGTTTATTTTAATTTCAATGCAACAGTGTCTTAAAACAATTTATTATCAGTGAATATATTCCAACATTGAATATTTTGACAACCCTAATTTGTATAACAATTTCAGCCTTTATAATGTAATGATTTTAGTGATACTAAATTAATCTTAAGAAAATACAGAATTTCCTTGCTTCTTTTAATTTATAGTAAAAATAGACTGAGACTCATATAACAGATTATTTGCACACACTGATACAGTTTGACGTAGCTTATTGTCATTGTTTTCGGAATAGATCTGAGCCACATATAGAAGTACACTCCAGACAACGAAAATCAGTAAAATAATGTTTCATTGTGCAACAAGTAATCAGGAACATGAACGAGTGAATCTCCAACTGTATGGAAGGAAGGGGAAGAGAACTGGTGAGACAAGGAACAAAAACGAGGCAGAACTAATGATAAATAACTAACTTGAATAAGTGAACGGCTTACTAAGTAGATGCAGTCAGGTCACCAGGGGTTGAGGGATTTGGGGTTTCGGTTTACGGAGCAAAGTTCGTTCTGATGTTTCCTCTGGTGCTGTTTGAGGCAGACTGGAAAAGCCATGTAGGTATCCAAGATGCAGATGCTTACGTTGGAAGGTGGACAGGGTAGGCTTAATGTCTTGATCCAAGAAACGGAGGATTCCGGAAGGCTGCCAGCCAGAACGAAATCCAGTTGAAGTCAGTAGTTCAGAAAATGAAGTCCTCAAAAACGTAAGAAGTCTTAACCCACAGAACCTCTGAGACTGAAGTCTGTGCTCAGCGAGGTAAATCCAAGAATCAGGGTTTCAGCCTGCGAAGGAGCATAAACAAAGTTACTTAGCACACAAAAACAAAGGTTAGACTAGAGATAGCTAGTTTGTGACCACTCTAGGCAAACACTCTCACGTCAAAGTGCTGGCAGCCTTCTGCTTAAATACTCCTCATGCAATCAGCAGAATAAGACGCACCTGTCCCCCAGCGCACCTGAGAACTCCAACACCATCTGGGAAACTGAACACAATGTTGCAAGCACAATATACACAAAACACAACCCAAAACCCCGACACGTATAACCTCCTCCATGTACTTTTGTAATTTGGTTTGCCGACAATTTGTTTAAACAACTCATTTTATGTAGTTTTATATCAAGAATAGTTGCAGAATACAAGGCTTTCCTGATGTAACTGTTTTAAACGTTTAATACCTGCCTGTCTTAAAGTGTAAGTTATTCAGTTTAACATGTCATTGATAGGTTTTTATAGTATAGGTTTTTCTAGTATAATTATGTATAATTATGATATAAAAAGGGTCATAATGATTTATAAAGCCCTGTTTGTCATAAAGTGTGGGTGTGGAGCAGGACCCAGGTGCAGACAGGAGCGTTGGATGAACATAGTCAGTCAGTCAGTCATTTTCTACCGCTTATTCCATAGTGGGTCGCGGGGAAGCTGGTGCCTATCTCCAACAGTCTACGGGCAAGAGGCGGGGTACACCCTGGACAGGTTGCCAGTCCATCACAGGACAACACACATACACACACCTAAGGGCAATTTAGAGAGACCAATTAACCTAACAGGCATGTCTTTGGACTGTGGGAGGAAGCCGGAGTACCCGGTGAAAACCCACGCATGCACGGGGAGAACATGCAAACTCCATGCAGAAAGACCCCTGGCTGGGAATCGAACCCAGGACCTTCTTGCTGCAAGGCAACAGTGCTACCAACTGCGCCACCGTGCAGCCCTGGATGAACATAATTTATTTAATATGCAAAAACAAGGAGAGCAGGATGTGAAACACGGGCAGAAACACAGGCAGGTCAATAGCGAGAATATGAGGAAAAAAACAGGCATGGAAACAAGGAAGACAGGGAGTGAAGCAGGAGGATCCAGCGAGAAACAAAGAGAACATGTTAGAATATATACTGTGGTACAAGTGGAGAATGGCACTGAATGCGGGTGAGAGAAATCAGGTGATGAAGTGGAATCGCTAAGGCAGATAAAGGGAGAGGAAGCTGAGGAAGGAGAGAAAATGAACAGGAGAGAAAAACAGGTATGAAATCTAACAGATAATAATAAAAACTATATCTAAATGTAACAAAACACAAGAATAACCTAAGAACCCAATAAACAACGAATGAACTATAAGGGCAGCAACTAGAGAGTATGAACAACTGAGAAGTGTAGAGAAACTGACAAGAAGGAAATTCAAACACCTAAGGCTCATGACACTATTATACGAAACAAATTAATGACAGAGTGACTTCATCAGACCCATCCCCTAGAGTTGGACTTTTCTGACACTGGGCAATCACCAACATTGTATAGGCTGGAATTCCATGAAAGGAATAAGTCTTGGATAATGTTAGGCTTCATCAGAACTAATGTGCACAACTGCTGCTGGCTTAGGCCCATGTGGTGCAGCACTGGGGGCACTGCTGCATGTGCTGACCCACCCAAACTGCCTGTCTTGGGGCTGAGGCATGCTCTAAACTGTAGAGCTGTGAATTCCACACTTCACGCATGCTTGGGTGACCGGGGCCTGCCGGGGGTTGGTAGGCTGTCTCCCCTGATACCTGGGCCACGGGGACTCTGTCCAGGGATCTCTTCTGCTGTCCTCTGAGTGGATGCATGGTGTCCCTGTGGCGGGCTGCCATGTCCTCTGTGCTCCGTGGGACTGCTGGTTTCCTGGGTCTTGGGGTCCTCTCTGCTTGCTTCTGATCACTGGAGGAGGGATGGCAGTGGCCCTCTGCACCCATCACTGAGCACATTTCATGTAAGGCCTACAGTGGTTGGACAATGAAACTGAAACACTTGTCATTTTAGTGTGGGAGGTTTCATGGCTAAATTAGAAAATTGTTGAGATTTTCTGCAGGTCTAGTTCAGTAATGTGGCTAGGCCATTCCAAAACTTTACTTTTTGTCTAGTAAAGCCATTATGATTTGGATGTATGCTTGGACACAAAATAATGCTGAAATATAAAATTTCTCTTCATGTTTAGATTTTAATCAGATGCCTGATTATGTGGGGTCAAAATTGACTGTCATTTGGAACTTGTCATAATTCCCTCCACCATGACAAAAACCCCATTTCCATCATAAGCAAAGGAACCCAACAGCATGATGCGGCCACCACCATGTTTTAATGTGGTTCTGGTGTAGAGCAATATTTTATGAACATAACATGGCTACAGCAGCCTCTGAATCTGTTTTTGGATAAGTCTGTGTGTCTGTACAAAACACTAAGACTCTGAGTAATGATGGCTAAAGGTGGCTCTACAAAAAGCACAGCGGATATATACAGGGGTTGGACAATGAAATTGAAACACCCGGTCATTTAGTGTGGGAGGTTTTATGGCTAAATTGGACCAGCCTGGTAGACAGTCTTCATTGATTGCACATTGCACCAGTAAGAGCTGAGTGTGAAGGTTCAATTAGCAGGGTAAGAGCACAGTTTTGCACAACATATTGAAATGCACACAACATTATGGGTGACATACCAGAGTTCAAAAGAGGACAAATTGTTGGTGCACGTCTTGCTGGCGCATCTGTGACCAAGACAGCAATTCTTTGTGATGTATCAAGAGCCACGGTATCCAGGGTAATGTCAGCATACCACCAAGAAGGACAAACCACATCCAACAGGATTAACTGTGGATGCAAGAGGAAGGTGTCCGAAAGGGATGTTCGGGTGCTAACCCGGATTGTATCCAAAAAACATAAAACCACAGCTGCCCAAATCACAGCAGAATTAAATGTGCACCTCAACTCTCCTGTTTCCACCAGAACTGTCTGTCGGGAGCTCCACAGGGTCAATACACACGGCAAGAAAGAAAGAAAGAGTTTGAGTTTAAAAATACCTTTATTTCACACTGTATTTCACACTCTAACCATCAATAAAAAAAACACAAAATAATAATCCATAAAACAAAAAAACATTCTAAATAAAAAAAATCAAAAAGCAAAAACTAAAGATGCATCATCCACTGAACACAAAACATCATTAATACCCCACTTATTTACAAAGACAGCTATGTTCTTTGTCAACTTAAAAAATTCAAATTCCACACGAACACGAGCAACTACTAGTCGCTTAAATAAAACACAAACGTCTTCCGTTTGATGTCCATTAATTTTGTTCTTTCTTGATATCCATATTGCTAATTTTGCCATCCCAGAAATAAAATTTAAAAGTATGTAAATAGCTTTCTTTCTTGCACAATACCGTGGACCATAAATAAAAATACAGTTAGAAAACTGTACACCAAACCCACCAAACAAATGATTCAAGAGAACAAAAAGAGGATTCAATCTTGAACATTCAACAAAAATATGATACAAAGTTTCCTCCTGCAAACAATAAGGACAGGCAACACTAATGTCAGGATTAAGGTGTGCCAGATACCTGTTTGTAGCTATGGCCCCATGCACAATCCTCCATTGGAGGTCACCCACCCGTTTCTCAATAGGGGGTTTGTATAGGACCGCCAACAGCCTCTTGGGGTCGAGCTGGTGTCAAAAAAACCAGTCCACTTTGACACCCTCACCTCTGCCAGAAACCATAAATTTAGAACCTTCACGCAGATATTGTACAAGACTTTCTTCCCCAAGCCTTCAAAACAACCTAGTGGTGCATGCTGTAGAGACATCAGTTTTCCTGGCTCATCCTGCCATTGGTCCACTGCAGGAGAGACAATCAGGGAAGGAAACACATACTCATACTCATCATCCCATTGGTCAAATAAAGTACTATTGGCAACAAAACCTCTGATGGAGTCTGGCAGAGAAGCGCAGGTTTCCTCTTTCAGTCTTAACACAAATCTGTTAGATCGCACATCAAGACTCTCAGTGAGACTGGACACAGACAACTTCATCAGATGACCCAGCTTCACACAGCCTGCTTCTCTCATCTTAGATCTTAAAGTAACAGATGAAAACAGCTGTGACGAAATGAAATTATTTTCAAACAGAGGTTCTTCAAAAACCCACATCCCTGGCGTTGCATCAGTCTTCCTCTCAAAAGGTGAGAATCAGCCAAGCATTTAATACCGATTGATAAAAAGGAGTAAGACCAGTCAAGTCCAAGGATCTTTGTCGTAGCAAAAAGAGATGTTTATCATATCCAATACGTCCTGCTTTCCTCAGAAGAAGACGTGCAGTATCCAGCCATGGTAATCCAACACCATATAACAGTTTCTGCGCTGTCTGAAGCCTGAAAGCCGTGATGTTATATCTATGAGTCCTTGTCCTCCCTCTTCTACTGGTAGGTACAGGGCTGCAGCTCTCACCCAATGTCGTCCAGACCAGAAAAAATCCACTAGAGTCCTTTGGAGATGTTGTATGAGAGATAATGGTGGTGTTAACACTGTCAGTTTATGCCAGAGGGCCGAAGCAACCAAGTTATTAACTACCAAAACCCTTCCTCTGTAAGACAGCTGAGGCAGCAGCCATTTCCATTTGGATAATCTGGCACACACTCTCTCCATTAAACCCTCCCAATTTTTTCCTAAAAAAGGTATCCGTCCCCAAAAAAACACCCAAAAATTTTAAACCTTGGTTAACCCAATGAATATTACCTGGTAATTTAGGGAGATTATTATTAGTCAATGACCCATCACCAAATCCAAAAGCTCTTAATGTTGAAAAAAGAAAACAATAATCAACCCTATCAAAGGCTTTTTCCTGATCTAAAGAAATAATACCAACATCAATTTCATAAAGTTTACAAATGTCAAACAAATCTCTTAAAAGAAAAAGATTATCCATGATAGATCTGTCAGGTACACAATATGACTGATCTCTGTGTATGATAAATTCAAGAATGTTCTTCAACCTATTCGAAAGCACTTTAGAAAATAATTTATAATCCACACAAAGGAGGGCAACAGGTCTCCAGTTTTTCAACAAAGTCAAGTCTCCTTTTTTTGGAAGTAAGGAAAGAACAGCTTTCCGGCAGGATGGTGGCAAGATACCTGTCAAGGTGCACTCCTTGAGCACTTCCCACAAGTCCTCTCCCAACAGCCTCCAAAAATGTTTATAAAAATCTGCAGGCAAACCATCTAGACCTGGAGTCTTGCCAGGAGCCATTTGTCCAACAGCAGCAGTCAGTTCTTCCAATGAAACTTCAGCATCCAGAATTGCCTGATCTGCAGCCGAAAGTTGAGGAAGACCATCCAGTAGAGCATCCACACAGCTGCTGTTACAGGTCAGAAAAACTGTTAGAGACAACTCTTCCAGCATGCAGCGTGAAAGAAAGAAAGAAAGAAAGAAAGAAAGAAAGAAAGAAAGAAAGAAAGAAAGAAAGAAAGAAAGAAAGAAAGAAAGAAAGAAAGAAAGAAAGAAAGAAAGAAAGAAAGAAAGAAAGAAAGAAAGAAAGAAAGAAAGAAAGAAAGAAAGAAAGAAAGAAAGAAAGAAAGAAAGAAAGAAAGAAAGAAAGAAAGAAAGAAAGAAAGAAAGAAAGAAAGAAAGAAAGAAAGAAAGAAAGAAAGAAAGAAAGAAAGAAAGAAAGAAAGAAAGAAAGAAAGAAAGAAAGAAAGAAAGAAAGAAAGAAAGAAAGAAAGAAAGAAAGAAAGAAAGAAAGAAAGAAAGAAAGAAAGAAAGAAAGAAAGAAAGAAAGAAAGAAAGAAAGAAAGAAAGAAAGAAAGAAAGAAAGAAAGAAAGAAAGAAAGAAAGAAAGAAAGAAAGAAAGAAAGAAAGAAAGAAAGAAAGAAAGAAAGAAAGAAAGAAAGAAAGAAAGAATGAGTACTGGTGATGAGAATATTTACAGTGCAGTCCTTAGGAGGGAGTATTACCAGATGTTGGCAGGCAGATAGGCTGGTCGACAGGCAGGCAGGCAGACAGGCAGGCAGGCAGACGGGCAGGCAGGCAGACAAGAGTCCACATAACTGAGGTTATGTTCCAGCAAAGGTGTGTATCAGCAGCTACCTTAAGAAGCCCATGAGCTCATTAGGAGAATGCGTTGCAGCTGCAGACAATGAGCTGCCAGAACCAACCAGAAGGGGAGGAGCAGATATCCTACACTCTCCATTAGTATAAAGTTATGTTCCAAATCATTGCTGTTGGTGTTATTGCTGTATGTGTTGTTTTGTCTCTTTGCAGGTGTTTGTGCTTATCTCTCCCTGGTTTCCCCATAGTGGGTGTTTTTTGGGTGTTGTAATTTTGTTCTACATGTTTCCTTCATGACTCTGTTCTTGTTATGTCTCTTCCCTTCTTTCTTTGCCATGTTTGGCATCTGTTTGGACATAATACCTTAACAGGGATAAAATAAATCAACAAGGGGTAGTCTTTATCTATAAATCCTCCCTCCGTAAAGCATAACAATAAAAAACATTAATAAGTACATAAGAAATCCCAGAAGAACTCTCCCACGGCACAATAGTTTCGATAAACCTTTCAAAGTTTTCTATGTGTGTGTTTTATGCCTACCAGTGCTATAGTATAACATTAAACATACATGACGTGGATGCTTTTGTGACACTGGACAACCACCAGCATTGCTTAGGCTGTAATTCCATGCGTGGAGTAGTGTTAGGCTTCACCAGATAAGTTACACCCATCATTTTGAGAGTGAAGAGCAGGTGAGGACAAGCGCTTCTCTGCGCTAGATATCTGCACTGATTATAGATGGGTATTCTTCCACTTAGACTTTATCGCTCTCTTTATAATAATCTTCATTTTACCCTTTCTCATTCCACTCACTCATTTTCTCTGCACTTAACTTTTCCCTCAGTGTTTTTCTCTCTCCTTTGTCTCAGTTTCTCTGCCTATCCCCTCCTCTGGCCTCAGAAAGCTCACATCATCAACATCTAATAAAAGTTCATTTCAGTCTTGGAAAAGGTCAAGACAAAAACCTGAGGTGTGTTCATCTTAGTAGCTGATTAGGGTCATCTCTGTCAGCTGGAAGTTTTATTTTAATTTTAGATGGTCCCTGAAATGAAAGGAATGTTTGAACACATTTTTAATTGTACTTAATTAGATTTTTTAGAGCTAACTGTCTTGCTTAACATCAAGGCTTAATTCCCTTTATTCATTTTGCTACTACCTTGCATAAGATGTTCCCATAAAGTTTGGCTTTTGGACCTACTGTTGCAAACCGGATTAACGGACTATGGCCGCAGTAAAGCTGCTGGTGGTCTGATCTTTTGTGTTGAAAACAGTAGTGAACCAAAAATTGAAGCTCTCAATATACCAATCCACCTATGTTTTCACTCTTAACCCTCACCCATAATTAGATATGGATTATGACAGAGGAGTGAGATACCAAATACAAGCAGTTTCCACTATAGGGTAATTGACAACACATTTAGAGATAAAGTGAAAAGCTCCATAATTCCTGGGGAGCAGCAGCTCCTCCACATTGAAAGGAGTCACTTTAGGTGGTCTGATCAGGATGTCTCCTGCAAACCTTTTGGTGCTTCTCTTTCTGTATAACAAATAACTAGCAGAAGGATATCCTGGGGCAGACCAAAATTTCATTGGAGGAACTATACTGGTCCTTCTCAAAATATTAGCATATTGTGATAAAGTTCATTATTTTCCACAATGTAATGATGAAAATTTAACATTCATATATTTTAGATTTATTGCACACTAACTGAAATATTTCAGGTCTTTTATTGCCTTAATATGGATGATTTTGGCAAACAGCTCATGAAAACCCAAAATTCCTATCTCAAAAAATTAGCATATCATTAAAAGGGTCTCTAAACGAGCTATGAACCTAATCATCTGAATCAACTAGTTGACTCTAAACACCTGCAAAAGATTCCTGAAGCCTTTAGAACTCCCAGCCTGGTACATCACTCAGAACCCAAATCATGGGTAAGACTGCCGACCTGACTGCTGTCCAGAAGGCCACTATTGACACCCTCAAGCAAGAGGGTAAGACACAGAAAGAAATTTCTGAACGAATAGGCTGTTCCCAGAGTGCTGTATCAAGGCACCTCAGTGGGAAGTCTGTGGGAAGGAAAAAGTGTGGCAGAAAACACTGCACAACGAGAAGAGGTGACCGGACCCTGAGGAAGATTGTGGAGAAGGGCCGATTCCAGACCTTGGGGGACCTGCGGAAGCAGTGGACTGAGTCTGGAGTAGAAACATCCAGAGCCACCGTGCACAGGTGTGTGCAGGAAATGGGCTACAGGTGCCGCATTCCCCAGGTCAAGCCACTTTTGAACCAGAAACAGCGGCAGAAGCGCCTGACCTGGGCTACAGAAAAGCAGCACTGGACTGTTGCTCAGTGGTCCAAAGTACTTTTTTTGGATGAAAGCAAATTCTGCATGTCATTCGGAAATCAAGGTGCCAGAGTCTGGAGGAAGACTGGGGAGAAGGAAATGCCAAAATGCCAGAAGTCCAGTGTCAAGTACCCACAGTCAGTGATGGTCTGGGGCACCGTGTCAGCTGCTGGTGTTGGTCCACTGTGTTTTATTAAGGGCAGGGTCAATGCAGCTAGCTATCAGGAGATTTTGGAGCACTTCATGCTTCCATCTGCTGAAAAGCTTTATGGAGATGAAGATTTCATTTTTCAGCACGACCTGGCACCTGCTCACAGTGCCAAAACCACTGGTTTACTGACCATGGTATCACTGTGCTCAATTGGCCAGCCAACTCTCCTGACCAGAACCCCATAGAGAATCTGTGGGATATTGTGAAGAGAATGTTGAGAGACTCAAGACCCAACACTCTGGATGAGCTAAAGGCCGCTACTGAAGCATCCTGGGCCTCCATAAGACCTCAGCAGTGCCACAGGCTGATTGCCTCCATGCCACACCGCATTGAAGCAGTCATTTCTGCGAAAGGATTCCCGACCAAGTATTGAGTGCATAACTGTACATGATTATTTGAAGGTTGACGTTTTTTGTATTAAAAACACTTTTCTTTTATTGGTCGGATGAAATATGCTAATTTTGTGAGATAGGAATTTTGGGTTTTCATGAGCTGTATGCCAAAATCATCCGTATTAAGATAATAAAAGACTTGAAATATTTCAGTTAGTGTGCTATGAATCTAAAATATATGAATGTTAAATTTTCATCATGACATTATGGAAAATAACGAACTTTATCACAATATGCTAATATTTTGAGAAGGACCTGTAGATATCCGTCCTGGCCTTGGAACATCTTCAGAGCCCCAAGGATGAGCTGGAAAGTGTCGTTTGGAAGAGCTGAAGCTGGCTGGCTGGCTGGGTGGCCAGCTGGCTGACTGGCTGGATGGATGGATGGATGGATGGATGGATGGACAAGGATTCAGTTTAAAATGTGTAAACTTTGGATAATAAATTGCATATGTTGAAAGTACCTTCTCTCAAATTATCAAGATTACATTAAGTATTGGCAGTATGGTCTCTGAAATAAAGGTAATATTGTTACCAAAAAGCCTTTGCAACATAAATAAAAAATCAGTTTTTTCTTTTTGTTTTTGTTATTAATTTGGTTTACAACATTTTATTTTCACTTGTGGTTCCTTAACAACACAAATTTGAACAGGCGTGAAAAACCTTTGCTACCTACAGGGGTTGGACAATGAAACTGAAACACCTGGTTTTAGACCACAATAATTTATTAGTACGGAGTAGGGTCTCCTTTGCGGCCAATACAGCGTCAATTCGTCTTGGGAATGACATATACAAGTCCTGCACAGTGGTCAGAGGGATTTTAAGCCATTCTTCTTGCAGGATAGTGGCCAGGTCACTACGTGATACTGGTGGAGGAAAGCGTTTCCTGACTCGCTCCTCCAAAACACCCCAAAGTGGCTCAATAATATTTAGATCTGGTGACTGTGCAGGCCATGGGAGATGTTCAACTTCACTTTCATGTTCATCAAACCAATCTTTCACTAGTCTTGCTGTGTGTATTGGTGCAATGTCATCCTGATACATGGCACCGTCTTCAGGATACAATGTTTGAACCATTGGATGCACATGGTCCTCAAGAATGGTTCGGTAGTCCTTGGCCCATCTAGCACAAGTATTGGGCCAAGGGAATGCCATGATATGGCAGCCCAAACCATCATTGATCCACCCCCATGCTTCACTCTGGGCATGCAACAGTCTGGGTGGTACGCTTCTTTGGGGCTTCTCCACATCGTAACTCTCCCGGATGTGGGGAAAACAGTAAAGGTGGACTCATCAGAGAACAATACATGTTTCACATTGTCCACAGCCCAAGATTTGCGCTCCTTGCACCACTGAAACCCACGTTTGGCATTGGCATGAGTGACCAAAGGTTTGGCTATAGCAGCCCGGCCGTGTATATTGACCCTGTGGAGCTCCCGATGGACAGTTCTGGTGGAAACAGGAGAGTTGAGGTGCACATTTAATTCTGCCGTGATTTCGGCAGCCGTGGTTTTATGTTTTTTGGATACAATCCGAGTTAGCACCCTAACGTCCCTTTCAGACAGCTTCTTCTTGCGTCCACAGTTAATCCTGTTGGATGTGGTTCGTCCTTCTTGGTGGTATGCTGACATTACCCTGGATACCGTGGCTCTTGATACTTCACAAAGACTTGCTGTCTTGGTCACAGATGCGCCAGCAAAATGTGCACCAACAATTTGTCCTCTTTTGAACTCTGGTATGTCACCCATAATGTTGTGTGCATTTTAATATTTTGAGCAAAACTGTGCTCTTACCCTGCTAATTGAACCTTCACACTCTGCTCTTACTGGTGCAATGTGCAATCAATGAAGACTGGCTACCAGGCTGGTCCAATTTAGCCATGAAACCACCCACACTAAAATGACAAGTGTTTCAGTTTCATTGTCCAACCCCTGTATATGTACAGGTCCTTCTCAAAAAATTAGCATATTGTGATAAAGTTCATTATTTTCTATAATGTAATGATGAAAATGTAACATTCATATATTTTAGATTCATTGCACACTTACTGAAATATTTCAGGTCTTTTATTGTCTTAATATGGATGATTTTGGCATACAGCTCATGAAAACCCAAAATTCCTATCTCACAAAATTAGCATATTTCATCCGATCAATAAAAGAAAAGTGTTTTTAATACAAAAAACGTCAACCTTCAAATAATCATGTACAGTTATGCACTCAATACTTGGTCGGGAATCCTTTTGCAGAAGTGACTGCTTCAATGCGGCGTGGCATGGAGGCAATCAGCCTGTGGCACTGCTGAGGTCTTATGGAGGCCCAGGATGCTTCGATAGCGGCCTTTAGCTCATCCAGAGTGTTGGGTCTTGAGTCTCTCAACATTCTCTTCACAATATCCCACAGATTCTCTATGGGGTTCAGGTCAGGAGAGTTGGCAGGCCAATTGAGCACACTGATACCATGGTCAGTAAACCATTTACCAGTGGTTTTGGCACTGTGAGCAGGTGCCAGGTCGTGCTGAAAAATGAAATCTTCATCTCCATAAAGCTTTTCAGCAGATGGAAGCATGAAGTGCTCCAAAATCTCCTTATAGCTAGCTGCATTAACCCTGCCCTTGATAAAACACAGTGGACCAACACCAGCAGCTGACACGGCACCCCAGACCATCACTGACTGTGGGTACTTGACACTGGACTTCTGGCATTTTGGCATTTCCTTCTCCCCAGTCTTCCTCCAGACTCTGGCACCTTGATTTCCGAATGACATGCAGAATTTGCTTTCATCCGAAAAAAGTACTTTGGACCACTGAGCAACAGTCCAGTGCTGCTTCTCTGTAGCCCAGGACTGGGGAATGCGGCACCTGTAGCCCATTTCCTGCACACGCCTGTGCACGGTGGCTCTGGATGTTTCTACTCCAGACTCAGTCCACTGCTTCCGCAGGTCCCCCAAGGTCTGGAATCGGCCCTTCTCCACAATCTTCCTCAGGGTCCGGTCACCTCTTCTCGTTGTGCAGTGTTTTCTGCCACACTTTTTCCTTCCCACAGACTTCCCACTGAGGTGCCTTGATACAGCACTCTGGGAACAGCCTATTCGTTCAGAAATTTCTTTCTGTGTCTTACCCTCTTGCTTGAGGGTGTCAATAGTGGCCTTCTGGACAGCAGTCAGGTCGGCAGTCTTACCCATGATTGGGGTTTTGAGTGATGAACCAGGCTGGGAGTTTTAAAGGCCTCAGGAATCTTTTGCAGGTGTTTAGAGTTAACTCGTTGATTCAGATGATTAGGTTCATAGCTCGTTTAGAGACCCTTTTAATGATATGCTAATTTTGTGAGATAGGAATTTTGGGTTTTCATGAGCTGTATGACAATATCATCCGTATTAAGACAATAAAAGACCTGAAATATTTCAGTTAGTGTGCAATGAATCTAAAATATATGAATGTTAAATTTTCATCATGACATTATGGAAAATAATGAACTTTATCACAATATGCTAATTTTTTGAGAAGGACCTGTACTTGAGGTTTTGCTCCAATAAGCATTGTTGTAAAACACTGTTACTTTATGATTAGCTGATAGCCTTTAGTGTAGACATCAAATTTTCTCTTGCTGTGAATATATAATGATATTTAATTAAAGAACAACACGATTTTCATAAAGCACCTAGTAAAGTTCAAACTTTACTTACTTTGGAAATCAGTAGAACACATCAAACCAGCCATAGCAATTACAGCTTTTGTTTTATACCTGAGTGAATCAAAGGGATAACACTTTCTCCTTTCTATTTCATCAGTAAGGTCAGTGTTTTCACTGCGTGTGAGAGAGAGCTGCCAGCCTTTGTGAAGTCACTGTAATAATTCTCTCTGATGGCAGGGGCTGCAGAAAACCAAACTACAGAAAAAATCAGCTTATACCCACAAGGTCACACAGCAAGAAACCTCACTGGTTTTTATTGATAATACTGCCGTCATTCCTTGGCTCCTTCTTGCTCACTCACTTATGGTACTGTATTTTCTCTCCCTTGACTATTTTTTCCCTGTTCCTTTCAGCGAGCATGAAAGGCTTTGCTTTAGAGGTGTGCAGGGCAAGCTGGCAACTGACCAGAGGTGTTTTTTCCACGAAGAGAGCACAACATAAAAACCTACCCAACTACAATACAAACCTGAGAATGGTGAAATTTTCCTCAGCGCTGGTTTTTCACTTTCTCCCCTCAGTCCATCCCTTTGTCTTACAGGCCTCCTATGTGCTGGGACAAAGAAAAAGTAGCGGCAAAGTTTCACTACCCACAGCAAAATCATAAACATCCCATTTTGCCTCTGTACACTGTACAAAAAATATTCATCCCCATTGAACTTTATCACAGTTTATTATGTTACAACCACAGACTTTCATGTGGTAACCACAAACTTAAGTGGGATTTATTTGCCCCCTTTTTCTCTGTTGTCCCTGAATCAAACCAATACAAACAACTGAATTTGGAAAGCCTGAGGACCAATGAAAACACCATTTGATAAACAACTGTTCAATCCATCATCTGAAAAAGGAAAAAGTATGGCACAATTGCAAACCTCACCATCCACTACACTAACAGGCTGGGCAAGCCTTATTCAGAAAAGCTAATAGGACCATAGTAACTCTGGAGGGGCTGCAGAGATCCGCTGCTCTAGTGGGAGCATTTTTCAAGAGGATAGCTATTAGTGGTTTTCTCACAAATCAGTTTCCCTGAACCAACATAGGTGCCATAATAAACATGTCAAAGATGTTACTCTGGTCAGATGAGTCAAATACTGACTATTTTGGCCTTCATACAAAATGCTACATGGGGAAGGAAACTATAACTGTAAATCAGCCATCCTTACAGTAAAACGTGGTGGCAGTTTCATGCTATGTTTTTTATGCTGTGGGAATGCAGATGTGGTTCAGGTGGTAGGAGTTTGTCCTGTAATTGGTTGGTTGCCAGTTCTAACCCCGCTCTGTCCGTCTCAGTTGTTGCGTCCTTGGGCAAGACACTTCACCTGACTTGCCTGCTGATGGTGGTCAGAGGGCTTGGTGGCACTTGTGTATGGCAGCCTCATTTTTGCCCCACGGCAGCTGTGGATACATTGTAGCTCACCACTGACAGTGTGTGAATGTGTGTATGAATGGGTGAATGACTGATTGTAGTGTAAAGCGCTTTGGGGTCTCTGGGGACTTGATAAAGCGCTATACAAGTTTAAGCCATTTACCATTCTTCAACAGGAACAGAAAGTCACTAAGAGTTGATGGGAAAACAGATGCAGCTAAATTCAGGGCAATCCTTAAATAAGAGCAGTTAAAGGGTGCAGAATACTTGAGACTAAACCAAGCTATTTTGCAAAGAGGAATGGGCAAAAATTCTCTAGATGTAAAATGTTTGGTAAAGACAAACTCCAAAAGACGTGCACCATTAATTGCAGCAAAACATTGTTCTACAAAGTGTTGACTTAGGTGAACTCAGTACATATTTCTTTTCAGATCTTCATTCGTAACAGTTATGCACAACCACTACTGTTCAGTGAATCCCATCTCTCATGCGTGCACACAGATGCAAATCACTTTGCTGGCTGAAACTATGCCAGTCAGAGCAGTTTATTTTTTAATAGCTCTGTTGCAAATCTTGAAACTAAAGCTTTGGGCTTTAGAAACATTAAATTAAAATTGCAGAAGCTACACTCCACATAGACACACAGCTCTTTGCCATAAATAAAGGTAAAGTTCTACTTCTTTATAAAAGGGCTTCCCTGCCGTCATGTTGTTGAAATGCTACATTGCGTTTTTAAACAAAAGTTGTCATATGGAACACTACTGTTCACGTTAATGACTCAACTGAAAATATGTTTGTTGTTGCTACGTAGCGTCTGGGAATACAGAGACATGTGATGTATGATTCATGAAAAGTGTTGGTAAATTTATGGATGGCTGTGAAGAGCTGTTTTCCTTATTGTGCCAGTAACTTTGCAAGGGCATGCATAACATAACATGAATACATTGTCCGTTTAGATGATTCTCCTTGCAGTGATCCAACATGGATCACTGCAGAGTCAAACTAAGTTGCACTGGTACACAGTGAAATCTGCTCCTTGTTTTTGATGAACAGCAAAACTAAAATGCATCTCTTTCTGGAATTTAGAATAATTCCAATCAGTGAACATTTGTATTGGAGAAGCAGTTCACTTCCCAAGGTTCTGTCCACACAAACAGGGATATTTTGGAAAATGGAGATGCTCTGTTTGGTTTGGAAATACCACCCACATGCAAACATGAGAAAAACTTTTTTGTGGAAATAAACAAAAAGACAAATTAATTTAAGATCATTAGAAATGATGTCATTTTCCCTGCTGAAGAAAAACAACCCCACAGGATTTTGCTGCCACCACTATGTGTCTTTGTTGTGATTGTGTGTTCAAACAGAGGTGCAATAAGTTTTTCACTACGCATAGCAATTTTGATGTTGATCTGAAAATTCCCAAATGGTCTGAGATGTATTCACACCAGGAAAGTCCTTTGGTCTGCTTGTTGTACTTTATTTCTTTTTTTGGTTGGTGCCGTCCACTTTCTAATTCTGTTTTTTGCAAGTGAACAATAACTTATAACAACAAACAAAGCCACGCGGGTATGATGGAAATTCTTGCAGTAAGCATTCCACAGTGTATGACCTTTGGTTTACCTCACTCCAGTGAACATCTGTGTTAGAGGAGGAAGCTGTAAAAGCCATTATCAGACGTTTAATGGTTAAGGGCATTTGTTAGGGTGATGCCTCAGGGACAGTAGATGGTTGTTCCTAGGTAACCTAGTCACCTCTGAACCCGAGAAGGGTCTGGGGTCATAAAACACAGACTCTTTGAAGTGTTGAGATGACACTGTCATGTTCTGGTATAAATACTGTGTGTAAATGTTGATCGGGGCTCTGTTTCACTGACTAAGCTCAGTGTCAAGGTCTTCAAATGCTGAATGCCTTTGAATAAAACTTATAAAGACAAAGTCTGGATTTTCTCTTGTTATGAGTCAACTTCTACCCACTTTGATAAGAAAATTCCACAACAATTTTAGCGTCACGAACAGGATCTAACGTGCCAGAGGAGACCGCAGGATGGGACACGGACACCTGGCCAGCCTGAGAGTTGTTCTCAGTCCACTTCCATTTTACTGAGGGGAGTTCTCATCCCCGCCTGCGGCTTCTGGACGATTAGATCCGATCTATTTGTCTTCAAATATATCTGGGTGAGAAATTGCTCTGTAGGATATAATGTATATTATTATTTTTATTACACATTAACCATAATCTCCTAACTAATTAATTAGGTTCCAGAGTTGCGAGAGGGAGGACATCAGCTGAGGGCCCAGTTACCCTGCAAAAGGAATGGCAGGGAGGTTCTCATTGGTAACAATGGGATAAAGCAAAACACAGGGTTTTGCGGGTGGTTTTTAGCAATTTTCTACACCTCATAAAGGAGAAAAGCCAGTGGGCAGACGTGCCGCTGAACAGGTAAAAAAAAAATGGTTCTGGAACCTTGAGGCATCAGGGGTGTCTCCTTCTTCATACTCTGATTTATAAAATAATGAAAGGAAAAAGTGGGGATGATTGTGTTAAATGTGCTTTAATTTGGAAGATAATTATGGTTTTTCACAGCGTGGAAGTTTGAGTGTAAATAAGTTAAATAGTTTAAATAGTTTCAAGTAAAACAGTTGATGGAAAAATACAAATAAAAAAAAACATAAGAAAAGATTAAAAAGCACAGAGTGCATCAATTAAGGGGTTAAAGAGTTAAAACTTTCCTGAAGGAAGTTTTGTTTGTCTTAAATATTGCAATCAGTTGGGAAAGAAGGTAAAAGTGAAAAGGGACATTAGAGATGCGAAAAGAAAGTTGTTTTAGAAAGGAGTATAGTTCATGTTGTGGAAGGAAGTGACAGGCAGAAGGAAACAACTGACTGACTGACTGATAATATTTCTTTGTGCAAAATCTGAACCTATACTAAACTTTTCTTCTGCCTCTCTCACACACAAATACACACATATATGGGATTTGAGTTCAACATCTGCGTTTTTGAGTCTGGATTTTAGAAACCTGCCCTTCTCCAAGGCTACTCCGCCAGAGACGCTTCTCCAGCACGGCCTGAAAGAGAGAGATCTGCCTTCCTGCATGTTGAAAATCGCAGTGTGACTTTCTACAAGAAAAAAAAAAAAAAAAAAACTCAGAAGAAGTCTGGACCCACTGAGATGGACAACGATCCATGCTGTTTGCAAGAGCCAGAAGAGCGATACACTGGATTTATATTGAAAGCATCTTATGCGGGCAGAAGAGAAACCGGAGCAAAGTTTCTTCTTTCTCCCTCCTGAAGAAGTTAAAGTGGACAAAGAATGATTCAATGTCTCACCAACAGACCGGGGAAGGGCCTGGTTGTTTTTTGGACTGATAGAGGACTGTGTGCCATGACAGTCTGACTCTGGAGCGATTAAGAAACTGATGGGGGTAACGTACAAACACACACACATTTGCATAAATCTTTTCATATTTTCTGCAACGAAGAACGCTTATTAACCGCTGCTCATGTGACACACTTGCTTGACGTGGACAGATATAGCGGGTTAAAATATTATTTTAGGGTTAGAAAAGTATCTTTAAAAGGGTGATAACTTAACTCATTTGATACTTTCCGGTTAATTCTTTTAGAGAAACAAGTTCTCTTTCGTCGTGGAATATTCAGGGTCAATTATTATAGTTATTAAAAGTTATGAAAATGCAGAGGAAGTTACAACATCTCCAAAACTCAGCAGTAACCAAGTGTTTCTATGTTATTCTCAGGACAGATCTTATGAAGGAGTATTTTTAAAACCCAGCGAATGCGTAAAACCTGATGGGCTTCTCCTTCAGGTATAATTTTCTGTTGTCAGATTTTGTATCCCATAAATCTAATGGGTAGAGACCTCATTAAAACAGGCTTAGTTCTACTGCAGATGGTCTTCATACAGTTTCTGACACAGTACTTCCAGTTTGGTGCAGTTTTTGTCCGCAAGTGTTAACTGACGCTTATGGAAAGTACAAATTCATTGTTTTTCATAGCAGCTGCTGGGAAGAGGTTATATTAGGTTTTTTTTCTTCCCTCTTCTGATTCATGCAGTGTGTTGATTTACACTGTACCTTATATCAGGTCCTGACAAAAACTATGAAAGGTTTGGTTCTGCAGGTTCTTTTTTCTCCCTTTGGAGAAGGAAAGGACACCTGATCAGTTCTGTGTTGCATAGAAATATTAAAACACTTGTTGTTTTCTAAGATATCACCAGCTAAAAACTTTTAAAACTTTTGAGAACTAATTGGTTTTGTTAAACACATTTTCCTTGGTAAAACAAACCTTTAAAATGAGTATGAAAAAATTGGGTTATTTAGAAAGAATCTGATTGGACAGTGGTACCACACAAAAATTAAACTAATCTCATGCTTCCTAAAAGACTCTGCATGAAAAGGCCTTCAGAACCGTGGAGTTATTTTCCACCACAGTAACAAGTTTTTTTAAGCATGCTTTTTCTTTATTTTAAAACAGATCTGGTTTTTGTTTTGTTTTTGTTTTTTTAGCATAATGTTTGTCTGAAGCTTCTAATGAACTGGGTTAGAAGCAAATATGATCTGAGGTAAATTAGTAGCTGTGAACTAATAATTTTAAATCTGATTATTGTCCAAGCAGAAACAATATATTTAGCCAATCCTTCAATCTCTGCAGAAGGTTAACACCATTGTTCAATGCAGTAGTACTCAACTTGTGGTTCCTGGACTCCTGAAGCCTGTAAGCCACAGATTTTGGGTCCATAAAATTATAATACTTAATTAAAGGTAGGCTGATTACTTATTAAAATAGATCTAAGCCAATGATGAGTTCCAGTCATTTGGTGGCTTTGAAATGCAATAATACTCAAAATTTCTACTCTGGGGAACACAGATTGGGGTTGAAGAGTTTAGTTTTGGAACCAAGGTTAGGACTTGTATAACGGAATAAAGACAAGTAAAATCCTTCATTTTAGGAAAATAAAATAAATAAAGGCTCTCTTAACAGTAAGAGGATGGTCGGCTCAAACTCAAGTCTCCTTGTTTGATTTCTTAGGGTTTAAAGATTAAAGGAATACATAGGAGTACAAAGGTACACAAGGTGATTTCAGATTACTAAGAGATAAAATATTGGAACATTTATCAGTATTTGGATTGTAAAAGAGGGGTTCTAGTAATAAGTTCTCCCCAACTCTCAAAATTTAAATAGACCAAATTAAAGAAAATGAGAAAAAGTCCAGTTTGGAGACAAGCTTCTTATCTTAATTTCTGATTAAGTTAAACACTGCAGTTTTGTTTAGTTTGGGTATAACATGAAAATGTCAACGCTGACTTTTCTAATTTCCCCTCAGGGATCAATAAAGTATCTTTGAATTTGAATTGAATTAAATTAAAAATACTTCTTTACATTTAACTTGAAATTCTGCAATGCAGCTGCGATCAAATTGAGCCAAACAAAAAGAGAACTATCACAATAACTCTCAGGATTGTAGTTATTATTACAGAGTTACAGTACAAAGAATTAGCAAAAGGTTTCAGCATCAGTAAATTTGGATTCATATAAGAGAAAACTGTTGCTGTGCTTCTAAATACTTTGAGATCTCTTTGGACTATGTGCACTCATTTTTAAAAAGGATCCTGACGATTGTCATAACAAAATTGATCAATTATAGCATTAAAAGATATGGTTGAGAAAACATATTCTGAAAAGAGATTGTTAAAAATTTATTTGAATTCTTGAAGCTTCAAATTTGGCCATTTGTTTATCTTTGATGTTTTGTCTTTATTTTGTTGGACTGAATGTTTGATTATATGTTGCATGAAACAATAATCCATGTTTAGAATAATGTTTCTAAATCCCAGATTGATTAAACTTTGAGTTTTCAGGAGAGTTAAGAAGCAGCTTGTTTCTCAGGTAGGTGCATGTTAATAGCTTTGCAGTTTAAGTTACACTAATGTGGGATGGGATGAAGAAACTGTGGGTCCGCCCATAGGCTGTCAATCAAAGGTTAGTTCTGCCTGACTCCGCCCACCTACCAGGTTGGTTCATGCCTTTGTTGTCATGGTAACGCTCAGCACCTCCCTTCCTGAGTTTTAACACTGTTTAAGAGACAATAGAATCAAAATGCTTGTAGTGATTGTTGCCTTAATAACAGGTTTTTTTTTTTGTATAATGATTAAGGATGTAGCATGACTTTTAGATTTATGTGTTTTATTATTAAAAGGTTAATGAAATAGTTTAAACTAGTTTGAATAATTAGTTTTGCATGCAGAATCATTGGTGATTTATTAGATTGAAAGTTTCCCTGGTGCCATTAAGCTAGCTGACAATTCAAGATATGTCAAAAGTAAGGAATATATTTTTGATAAAGAATCTGAGTCATGACTTTATACTTGGTGGGAATTATTTATTAGATTCAATTTGAAGGGTTTATTCATCCAAATTACATTGGATGTCCATTAATCTAATACTCATCTTTGTACAAGACAAATTAGGATGATATGTGACTAATTTCTAAGTGAGACATTGATGATGTGAATAACTAAAGTTTGTGTTTGGTTGTTGATGGAACTGAATTGCAGTTAAAAACATCTGGATTTTCTTTATGTTGCTTTCGTCAAAATTCATAGTGACACATAGTTATGTCAGAATTCATTTCTTTGGTTCTAGGTTATGTGATCTTGGTTACTAAACATTTTGTACAAACTTTTTGCTGGATTGTCGCATGGGTTGGACCCTGCACCAGAAGAGGGGAATGTCAGAATAAAGTAACATGGGGTTCCAAAAGTTGTAGCACTCATGGGAAAAAGGGTAGCTCATACCTCCAGTGAGGACTTAGTGACAATGCGAGAGAGACGTTGTACTTTGTTTATATAAATGGTGCATAGCTCCCTAAGACCACATTCTGAAAACCTCTCTGAAATTATGGTGTTGATTTTTTGTGAAATTTTATATCTCCACAGATTAGACCATTTTTGAAATTATTTTTGGGTATTCTGAAACTATGAAATGTTGACCTGTAATCAGATCTTCCTCAAACATCATGTCACATTTTTGATATTCAGAATATTTAGCTGATGGTCACTGCTAGTATATCAGGTGAAGTCAGAAGATCAATTCTTTTGATTTTGTTGGATGTTTTGATGAAGTTCATGTAGTTAAGCACTTAGGTTTGAGAATGGGACTTTGAATTGAAAATTAGCCAAGTGTTGTGAAGGCCCTACCTATTGTTCTCACTTATATGAGATTGAGACAAAGGACACAGGCAAATCTCAGTCCTTTTGAAGTGCTGTGTGGCAGGTCTCCTAATTTGGACATGCGGATATTGCCAAGATAATTTTCTTCCACATCTTTGTGTGAAGATAGGATGTTGTTTTACTGTCAAAACCTGTCCACTGTGTTTTCTCAAGTTTCACAGACGGTGAAGGCTGCATTACCAGAAACAGCCACTTCCACCCTCCATTCCTTTATTCCTGGGGACTGGATTCTGGTCAGAGAATCTAGGAGAAAACACAGGAAGTCCAGTCGCTGGAATGGCCCATATCAGATCCTACTAGACACCCAGGAAAGCTGCAGGAAAGCTCCAGCTCCTCCAGCTTCATCTGGCTTCCAGGACACAAGTCATCTTCTAACTGGATCATCCACGGCTGAAAGGTGTGAGGACAGCGGACCACCACAAGACAAAGAACTGTAAGCTGATCACTGGCGAGTGATTGAACAGGTGGTTGAAGAACACTGTTCTTACAAGGGCACAATAATCCCTTGGGCAGTGCAACGTTATTTCAGAATCTACTTAAGGCCATCGCATTGCCTGAAAGTTAGAAATCATAAGGTCATTTGCCTCACTGCACACACACACCACAGTGAGAGATTCTTTCCTCCCACTTTGACAGCGAGACTGACTCTGAGGAGGATATCTCGGATGCTTTTATCTAACTTTTATGTTTATTGCTTGATATTTATCATTATGGTATTATTACAAATTTGAATGTGTTCATTTCCACCGTTGTTTAGTTGGACTATGGAAGCCTAACTTCCAGCAGGTTAGAGTTCCTGTTTCTAAATATATTTCTAGAGGAGCTTCCTACGACCACCCACCTGTACCAGACTGGTAACAGGGCAGCTTGAAGCCACTCAGGAGAGTCAGCAGGATTTTTTGTTTTTTTTGTTTTTTAAGTTGTGTTTATAATTTGTTTTCTTTGAAAAAAAACTGTTTGCTTTCAGTACCAGAAGAAAGGACATTCCACTTCAAGGTCACATTGCAGCTATATGAAAGATGGTTTGTTCTGATGCTAATGATTGGTATTGCAAGTATTTTTATAACTCTTGTGTTCATTTTGGGAAAAGGTACAACAAAGACAATGTGTGGTTAATCTGACTAATAATATTCATCAGCGGATTCGAAGAGAGATTCATCACTTTTCTGACTACTATGATCATACTGATAATGTATGGTGGCAACTGATGCATCAAAACTGTGAGGAATTATACTGTAAGAAAAAGCAGAAATGTTAGTAGATTTTCTAGTGAGATTAATTTAACGTGTGCTTCTACAGGAACTCTTTATATAATTCGGGGTATTAGAAATCTGATTAAAGATCCAGATATTTGTATTACACAGGAGGAAAGTACACCTTATTTCCTTGGAAAGACGGAGGGTTGTAAAACTATTATACCAGTTTCATGTGCCTTGACCCACATTAATACATCTAGACCTTGTCCTGTCAGGACTGATCCTTATACTATTTCAGAATCTTTGGCTCCAGATCCCTTTGTGTTAACTCTTAATCTTACAGCCTTACCGGATGGAGGTTAATTGTATGGCATGGCATGTAAATTAACCAGGATTCTTGTTACTTTTCCTAGTAGAGATGGGTTTTCGTGTCCTAAGAACATGGGTTGGATGTGTGGAAATAGATCATATCTGTATCTGCCTGCTACTTGGTCTGGAGTATGTTATCTAGCTCACTTACTACCTACGGTCACAACTTATACTTCAATCAGCCTAAGCTATTAGAACGATGAGTTTGCAAACTAGAATGGCTTTGGATTATCTGTTAGCTGAGAGGGTTGATGGTTTTGAAGAATTTTCCTGTAGTTGTGATTATCTTGTAATCAGAAGAAAGGAGTGTGATGGAAATTCTTGCAGTAAGCATTCCACAGTGTATGACCTTTGGTTTACCTCACTCCAGTGAACATTTGTGTTAGAGGAGGAAGCTGTAAAAGCCATTATCAGAAGTTTAATGGTTAAGGGCATTTGTTAGGGTGATGCCTCAGGGAGAGTAGATGGTTGTTCCTAGGTAACCTAGTCACCTCTGAACCCGAGAAGGGTCTGGGGTCATAAAACACAGACTCTTTGAAGTGTTGAGATAACACTGTCATGTTCTGGTATAAATACTGTGTGTAAATGTTGATCGGGGCTCTGTTTCACTGACTAACCTCAGTGTCAGGGTCTTCAAACGCTGAATGCCTTTGAATAAAACTTATAAAGACAAAGTCCGGATTTTCTCTTGTTATGAGTCAACTTCTACCCACTTTAATAAGAAAATTCCACATCACGGGTGACGATCATTGCTCCCATTTGACAGAAATAGAGAAAAACAACTGTGGTAGTCCTACAAGCAGCACCTCTGTTCTGTATATTTGTGCCGTTGTTACAGCTGCAATATCATTGTGAGGGTCAAGAGCAGCTCATTCATCCCGTCGGAGATGTGTGCTGCAAGCTGAAGGAGTCGCTGTGCTCTGCACTGAGCTAAAACATGCAGGCAACCGCACTGCTAAGCAACAGAGCGTAGTTCAGGTTTTATTTCAGTATAACGTTCACTGCTATGGTGGCTTGTTAAGTCCAAAGAGATACATGTTTTCTGTAGTTGGGTCAGATAGCTGCTAGTTAGTATTCACACCAGAAGCGAACCGCAGCAGAGTTAGTTTGGAAGTGGACTGAGACCACCTCAAAAAGTTGGTCTCGGTCTGGTTGTTTGGTCCAGACCAGGGTTGGCTTGAGTGTATTCACAACTGCACAAAAGTACCATTGGGGGAAACAACCTCTGGTCTGTTTAAAGTGGACCAAAAGTAGCAGGTGTGAAAACACCCTAAGAAGACCTTCTGCTTATGGGAATAAGTTAAAAGGGCTTGAATACTTTTGCTAGGTACACCATATAGGCTGTTTAAACTTGGACTGGATTATTCTACACTGATTGCAAATTCAGTGTAGTTTTGATTCAGTTTTGATTTGTGAAAATATTTGTGAAATTTGTAACATACACTCAATCCACCACATCCCAAAGGTGCTCTTTTGGATTGAGATCTGGTGATTGTGGAGGCCATTTGAGTCCAGTGAACTCATTGTTATATTCAAGAAACCAGACTGAGATGATTCGTGCTTTATGACATGGCGCGTTATCCTGCTGGAAGTAACCATCAGAAGATGGTACACTGTGGTCATAAAGGGTTGGACATGGTCAGCAACAACACTCAGG
The DNA here is from genome assembly GCF_021462225.1 of Girardinichthys multiradiatus. NCBI lineage: Eukaryota > Metazoa > Chordata > Actinopteri > Cyprinodontiformes > Goodeidae > Girardinichthys > Girardinichthys multiradiatus. The sequence goes on from NC_061808.1 coordinate 29,734,428, forward strand.
TAGGCTGTGGCATTGACACGATGCTCAATTGGTACTAAGGGGCTCCTGACAAACTGTCTGGCCATTCTCCTCTGACCTCTGGCATCAACAAGGCATTTGTGCCCACAGAACTGCCGCTCACTGGATATTTTTCTCTTTTTCAGACCATTCTCTGTAAACCCTTGAGATGGTAGTGCATGAAAATCCCAGTAGATGAGCAGTTTCTGAAATACTCAGAACAGCCCGTCTGGCACCAATAACCATGCCACGTTCAAAGTCACTTAAATTACCTTTTTTCCCCATTCTGATGGTCGGTTTGAACAGCAGCATATTGTGTTGCCCATGTCTACACGCCTAAATGCACTAAGTTGCTGCCATGTGATTGGCTGATTAGAAATTTGCATTAACGAGCAGTTGGACAGGTGTACCTAATAAAATGGCCGGTGAGTGTATTTTGTGGGGGAGATAATGGGGACAGAAGGAACAGGTCATCCAGGGCGCCATTCCTTCTAGAACCACCACTGCATGTCATATTAACATCAAATTAACAAATATACAGGACTTTCTTTCATCTATCACATATTAACATTACATTAATGAATGCAAAATTAAAAACCGCCAAACACTGTCAGGATGCAATGGCAAAACAATTAGGGCAAAACAAATCTAATAATATAAAACTACACTTCCAAAACAAATCAACAGTCCCTGAGCCCCCAAAGTAAATATATATTAAAACTAGACTACCCAGTGAAGTGGATGTAAGCCAAGAAGAGAGGAGGCAAAGAAAAGAAAGAATAGTTGGAATTTTCTAAAATGAGCTCTAGTATTTTCATTGTAGCTAAAATGTGAGATACAATGGACCTCAGGCAACTATTAAATGCAACTCCCCTAAAGTACAGTACATATTACATGCCCCAGCAATTAATATAAAAGGCAGACCCAGTAAAGTTTATCGATTCCTCACACAGAGTGTAGTATCCAAAGGGAGCACCCTCTTTTACATCTAGGCTCTCCAGTAGACACTTCAAATGACAAACGGTACCACATCTGGCTGCCTATTCAAACATCAGCACCACTACAACAGATGGCAGCAGTTTGAACCGAGCAGTGACTTCTGCACCAGCATGACATCAGTGTGGGGAAAAATAAGCATATTTATCAATTCAGCACACTTCCAACACAGTATATTCCTGCTGTTTAAGCTGCTGATTTCACAGAGACCTTCGACAAAAAATGCTGCCGTTAACTGCCTCCCAACAGCCGTGTTTATTTAGTTTCCAAAGAATAAATCCTCCCATATTCCCCCATATCGTTCAAAGTCCCTGTGGGCATTATTGGATAAGTGTCCCATTTGAATATGCAAAAAAATAGATTTTTGTTACAAGAGGTTGGCTGGAAGTGCTGACGCTGCCATGCATGGATGCCTGGGGATGATCCAGGAGCACTGTGGCAGCCAGCTGCCAGCATCCATGAGAATAAGGATGAAGTAGGTGGATTAACATGTTTGGACAGGGGAGCTGATTGTTTGATCAGACTGAGTGACTGACTGGCTGAGGAACTGACTGCTGTATAGGCTCAGAGACATCACCCCAAGGTGTGCTCTATGCTGCCTGCAGAAACCTTTATGCATTAACAATTGCTCTATATCTCTAGAGGTAAGAACAACACTGAGTTATCTGATAACGGGTCTGATGTTACTGTGTGCATGTTCGGCCGCATCCTAAGAAATAGCTTGTTGTGAGACAACTTGTAGTGTTGACAGCAAAGTATAAATGGAAAGAGACCCTCACTGGGGAATCATTTAACCAGCGGAAATGTTATCAAGGCTCAGACGAACTGATGTCTTGTTTTTATTTCAGCGCCAGCAGCAAGCAAAATACAGATGGATCGTCCTTATGGAATCAATGTATAATAGTACAGCATGTGTCAATCCCAACGAAATGTCACAGCAGAGTGCTCAGGAAACAGCTTCCGGAGGGAGATGTGTACGATGAGGTCAACTCATATGGGGTGCCACCAGGGACATAAATCACAATTAACTTTCCTATAAACATATGAAATTAAACTTTTCCACAGGGTATACTCAAAACCTTGCACTAAAACACCTAGTGAAAAGCTCTCACATAAACTAGTAAAATGATTTACCTCTTATATAACCCACTCAAAAGCTCTTATACAAAGTAGTGAGAACTCTTCATATAAACTAGCAAAAAGCATTCATATAAACTAGTAAAAAGTGTTCATACAAACTAGCGAAAAGCTTTCATACACACTACTGAAATGTTTTCTAATTATTTCAGTGGATACAGAAGTTGTTTAAGTAGCAAAGGAGAGACGAAGGGCTGTGTCCTTCTGAGGCAGCATTTGCGGGCCGTTACGTCACAATGATGCAACAAACGCTGTTCAAATTCGAAGGCTCCTCCAAAGGGAGCCAACAAATGCAACCTACTTTTCCCCAGATATGAATGATGGGTCCAGTGTGTTCTTCATGGCCCACCCTATCCCATGATTCATTGCGGATCAAAGCAGATTGTTGAAATGGAAAAAGTAATGTCAGAGGAGATAGAACAGCTGTGAATAAATTTGGATAGATTACGCTTTTTGTGGAACATAAATACGTTTTACAATGCTTCAGGTGAGAATGTTGTTGTGTAAACCTGAAATATCTGCTTCATTTACCAAGATATTGCATGATTGCAAAGATGCTGCGCTACCAGCCGGCTCGCCTCACCAGCTGTCAGCTGACCGGGCAGCTGAGGCTCGCTATACTGGGGGAGAACGCCTGACTCCCAGCACATCGTTTTCAAACTCCCGCTGGGTTTCCCCAATGAGTGGAAGTTAAATACATATATAATTCAGTCAGATGATATTTAACGGTTATTATTTGGTCTTTTTATATATTATTATCCTTATTATTTATTATTAAGATAAGACTGACTTTATTTATGTCACAATGCAGAAATGTACTTGTTACAGCAGCTCTTAGTAACACACAAGTAGGGTGCAAATAGTTATGATAAAGGTTCAAAGGATAAGCAAGGTAACTGTGCAAAAACAGGTATTAATAGAATGAGACAAAAACCACAACCACTAATGTATTATTATTACGCTCTACAAATAAATGTATTTAAACTTTGTTCAGAATGTAAAATTTTTTGTGTTTAAGTTGTTAAAAGTTTTACCAATAAATGTAATGAAATGGTATCTCTTATTATCAATATACTTTATTTACAGTGTTATATATTTTTTATATCTATGAACATTAAAAAATAATTAGAACATTTTAAATGGCTGATTTATAAATGATAATAAAATGAAAAGATAATAAAACAAAATGTTTTAAGGAAAACAAGCTTATAAGCCATCAGGAATATGTAAAAGAGGTAAGTAAAGACCATGTGCAGTTATTTACAGTGGAGGCAGAGGGTTTAATGCTCGGGCTCTGTTTTTACGGCTTCACAGCTCTGTGGTAATTATTTCCATCCTTAATTATAAAGGTGTGCTAAATTATATTTAACATGTAATGTAAAACTATAAAATGTATTATTTATTTGGGGTTAGGGTTAGGTTTAGGACGCCACATCCTATAGTTTCTACTGTAACACCTTCCGTTTCCACTGAAATAATTAGAAAACATTTCAGTAGTGGGTATGAAAGCTTTTCACCAGTTTCTATGAAAGCTTTTCAGTAGTATGTATGAACGCTTTTTACTAGTTTGTATGAACGCTTTTTACTAGTTTATATGAACGCTTTTTACTAGTTTGTATGAAAGCTTTTCACTAGTATGTATGAATGCTTTTCACCAATTTGTATGATCGCTTTTCAGTAGTGTGTATGAAAGCTTTTCACTAGTATGTATGAACGCTTTTCACCAGTTTATTTGAAGAGTTCTCACTACTTTGTATAAGAGTTTTTGAGTAGGTTATATAAGAGGTAAATGTTTTCACTAGTTTATGTGAGACCTTTTCACTAGTGTTTGTGCAAGGTTTTGAGTAAAATATGTGGAAGGGTTTAATTTCATATATGTATATGGAAGTTAATTGTGATTTATGTCCCTGGTGGCACCCTATAAACTTAGACCTACACATGCAAACATAAAGTGTTCTAAAATGTATCTTTGGATAACTACAAAGAAACAAACAGGCGCGAAGAAAATTCAAATTTTCATTACCAGACCTCAAAATAGAAACAGTGGGTGGGATTAAATAGAGTTACAGTAAAACTGTATAGAGAATACAGTTTTACTATTAGTTATAAAACAAAGACAAAATGGTAAAAGATTGAACTGTCTAGGATGTTTTATTAGGTACAAGCATGGATAGCATTAATAACTATACTTATTTTTGGGAAGGCTTTAAGGATGTATTAATATTCGACTAGGATGTAAGATTTTTGTTAAGATTAAATAATTTACCTAGTTTAAGTTTTTGTGTTACTGGGAGCCATTCAAAATGGGTCTAACAATTCATAACTGAGAGATAGGTTTAAACTTGTTTAATTCTTTGACGCTATTTTCTACCTTTTTTACCACTAATTTATCATTAAGTAAGGATTAGGTACTTGAATTGATCTGACGTAATAAGGGCTAGTTTGCTTGGTAGAAAGTCTAATTGCTCATCCATTAAAGTAAATCATAACCAACAAAGGTAAGCCACATCTGATGCAAACCTACACCTAAAGCCATCCTGAATAAAAATATTGCAGGACAGTGAACAATGAGTTTCTCACTCACCTCTGTTTTCAGTCACCAGGGATTTTGTTTTAGAAAGCTTCAGAGACTTGGATAGCTCCCCCACTATAAAAGTAGTTCAAGCAATGACAAAGTGCTGTATCTGCATTGGGACTTCATCTGAACAATAGGTTCCAAAAGTAGAGTAGAGGAAAGTCTTCTCAGCACTTACATTTTCTTTGTATCTTTCCATTAACCCATTTTGACATTCAGTACCACCTTGCATATATGTTCTTGTGGTTAGTACCTTATATTGAAATCTAAAAAGCCATGCTACAGTATTATTAGCCCCAGCCAAGTGTTAAATTGGTCATCTGGGCTCTATATAATAATCTCTGACTGATGTGGACGTGTCACTTCTGGGGGATCTCCTGAGTGATCCAGTCAGGCTTTGGTGAGTCTAGCTTGTTCCACCCCATTGCTTTGATAGGAATCTGGGGAATTTGGAGGCCAGGCCATTGCCTTGGGCAAAATCCACGAGAGCTGTGGTGGGACAAGCTGTCTGTTCAGGGAGACTTCAGCACTTTATGATTATACAGTGCCCCCGACACTTGTGGGTACCCCTGGTAGAGATGAGTAATAAGACTTTTATTGCAGGTAAATAAATAGAAAGTGCTATATTTTGAATTGTCTTTTAGATTTATGCTGATCTGAGTTTCCATTAACTTGTAATGTACAGACCAAAACCTTTTTTTTGTTCTAGGTATGTAAAAATGATGTGATACAGAGATCCATTTCTCTTAGACACGTGAAAAATAGGAAAGACAAGAGACCATGCAAGTAAGGTAGATGTGAGCTAAACTTCATAAGTCCAGAACTGGCTATGAGAAATCAGCTGCAACTAGAAACATGACAAAGGAGGCTGAGTGAGGATGCAAGTTTTTCTTCAAACAACGCACAGAGAGTAAATCAAAACAAACAAATAAACGATTATCTGTGGGCACCAGGTGTCGATAACATCCATTAGGTGCTATTCACAAGCTGACTGGCTGTTTGAGAGTGGTGGCAGGTGTGATTTCTACCTGCACATCATAAATGTAAATACTGTGCTTTCAGAATAGACTATGGTTTCGCTTTTCTGCAAGAGAAATTGTAGGTGGGTCTGGCATGAAGGAAAGGATGTATATATGGAAAAGAACCTCTAACCACTTAAGTATGGTGGGGGATCTGTGATGCTATGGGCCATTTTGTCTTCTCTTTCTAGACATTTTAAAAGGATAGTTATCTACAACATATGGCATACATATGGTGCTTATATCTCACTGGGGCATTTTTTTCCATTGCTGAATAATTCTACTCAGTGAAAGAATGTATAATTAAAATTTTAAAAACTGCGATTATGAAACCTCTAAAGCAGATGAATATAGAGTTTTTACAAATCTGTACAATGGTGCTAGTAAGTGAGGTGCCTCTGCTGTTTTTCTAGAGTTGGAAGACCATGAAATTCCACTGCACCACCTAAAATATGATATTGTGTAAGTAAAAACTCTGCTTTGCCAAGGTATCTGTGCATTTTTTTTTTTACATTTTGTCAAACTTCAATGTGTTTAAGTAGGATTTTATATAATAGAAGTATACTACATAGAACATAACTGCAAAACGGAGGGAGAACATTTGGAAAAATTCAAGTGATATTGTGCAAGGCTTCATAGCTAGCATGAATACAGCTGAAAACTGTAAGTCCTTTTATAAGATGGACCAAACCTCCATTGACCTCATTAGAGAAGCATCTGAGTGTTTGGCTGTGCTTAGGAAACACACAGTAGAGGGTTCAGTCCTGGCACAGAAGGCCATGTGCCCAGATGGAGAAGTAGATGATTATAGTTTAATTTATTGGCATGACTGACCAACTTTAGTCCCTTTTGGCTTCATTGGATTGGTCCAAAATTGAATTTAATACTCACTCAAATAGTTTATTGGTTAAGCAGATAAAAAACGACAGCTTCAATAGAACTGACGTGATGTTTGTGTAGAACTAAAACATTTTTCTTCTTTCACTACTGATGCTTTAAAATTGACTTTGCTAAAAATAAGTTTGAATCCAAAAGTAACACAGACCCGGCTCACACAGCCTTAGCATCCTGGGTCTTGGGTTGCAGCACTGTTCACATATGTCTGGAAGATCAGTGCAGGTCACAATTTTTAAATGATGGAAAGATTTTTCATTCTAATTGGGAGACAAAGTTTTAATTATTACTTATTGCTATTTCCATTGAATCATATAACATTGTTAAATTTTTATCAAAATGTGAATGATGGATGATAAACTACATGACTGTCTGAGAGCTAAAACCCAGGCAGTGTGTGTGTCAGTTTGTCCAGCTTTTCTCGTGACTTAATTTGTATCTATTATGACCGCATTCCCTTCGCTGTGACCAAATGGCAAAGGAACAAATTTCTCTGAAGCCCATTAAGCACAATGTAATGAGTGTTGATGCATTTTTAAGAGACACCCTGGCTGGAAACACAGCACTGCCTTCTTCATATATCCAATTTAATCTTTTTCTTATTATGAATTGCGTTCCAGCGCTCGGAGGTGTGCGTGACTAGAGATGTGTGTGAATGAGATGAAGCCAAGAAAGCAGACAGTGTGGCTCTCACATCTTTCCAACCAGCTGCATTTTGAATTGATACTGGACATAAGGATGGCTGACACACAAGCATATTCACAGCCCTTATGATCCCATTCTTCTGCCAGTTTTTTGCTAAAACTTTAAGCAAACTGACAAATTTAGGAAAAAGCCAAATTTCATTTTACCAGTTTCTCTTTCAAGGATTACAACAAATGAGCAAACGGCTATCACTTTAAGAACATAATGCAAAAAAAAATGAATGAACATGATGGTCAAGCAATTTGAGATTGATAGAAAGATGCAGTCTGTTTGTATTTGTTGCAGCATTTGCTATAAGCAAAGATACAGTTTAGTTTCACACACTTGCAGTGTTTAATAATACCTTTTGTTTAAATGCAAATGCATAGGAAGTATGCATATTCTATTCTGAATCAAAACGTGAAGAAAAACTAATCAGATTTGTTCTTACTCTATAGAAATGGGGAAAATTTGTATTAGGGAGGTCACAAATAACAGTGTCTGTATGTTCCTGTACAATCTCAAACATTACCTAACAAAACATGTTTAAATATTTAGCTTTCCTGTAAGTCAGTGAACTAATGTTTAGTTTAATCACCACAGTCTCTGAGAAGTGCTTCACATCTGTGTTGCATGGAGCCGATCACCTCCTGGCACCTGTGAATGGTTATTCAAGCAGAACGATTCGACTATGTTTCACAATTCCTCTGCATTTCTCAGGAACAGCAGGTTTGATTTCACCCTATAAGTTGTATATCTGATTAAAGTCCAGAGATCAGGATTGCTTTTTCAGAATGATGCTTTTGTTGGTGTGAAACCAAGATTCCGCTCTCTCGCTGGTATTTTTGGGACAGTTGTCTTGTTAAACACACATTCACAGGGCCTTTCCTCTTCAACAATGGGCAATATTGCCTATTCAAGTATTGTTATGAATTTAAACTGATCCATGATCCCTGCTATGTGATAAGTAGTCCCGAGATCATAGTGTGAGAAACTTCCCTACAGCATAATGCCTGAGACGACATGCTTCACAGTTTACTGTGACATGGATTCAGTCTTCCAGGTGGTCTAAAAAACTTGTTATGGCCCTTTGACCTCAAAAGGTTTAGGCTTAGGGTTAGGGAGGGTTTGTATAGCCCTATCTCTATCTATGGGGAAGGGTTAGGTTAGGTTAGGTAACCCTATCTCTCATCAGCCTCTCATCAGTCCATGAAATGTTGCTCCATTTCTCTTAAACCAATCAGTGAACATTATCTGGAGCAACCCATTTCAGATTTTTAGGGAGAAGTCCACTGTAACCAGCATGTACAAAGTGTACTGCATTTGTTCATTAGAGTCGCCTGTTTTAAACCTGTTAATGATCATATTAAACAGAGTCAGCAGCATATGTGTCATGAGTGTTGGGTCTGTTGGCCAAGCCTGGCTGTATGTAAAATGTTTTGCCCCCCTTAAATTATTAAAACATGTTTCATTGAATTTCTCTAACCACACCCAGGACTGATTACTGCCAAACCAGTAGAATCAGAGAATTATTTATTTAGAACCTGTCTGCCAGCATGAAGTGGGTCTTAAAACAAACTCTTAATGCCCAGGTCTGATGAAATTCTAGAATGGATGAGAAACTGAGAACCTGACATCTATCACTTTAGAAAGGGTTAAAAAGATATTCCTAAGGCTTTTGGACTGCAGAGAATGACAGTGTTAGCCATCATCCACAAATGGAGACCACATAAAACAGTAATGTACCTTTACACGAGTGGCCTGCCAACCAAAACTACTTTAAGAACAATCTGATGACCCATCTAAAAGGTCACAAAAGATCCCAAGAACAACCTATAAAGCTCTGCAGGCATCATTTGCTTTAGTTCCACAATAAAAACACTGAGTAAAAATGGCATCTATTAGAGAAAACCAAGGCCAAAACCATAAATGACCGAAAAGAACACAAGGCACCATCTGATATTTACTATCCTGATGATCCCCATGACCTGGAGCAAAATATTCTGTGGACTGATGAGGCGAAGGAATTGTACATCCTGTTACAGCTGGTGCAAAACTAATAGCAAAAAGAACATCATGCCAGCAGTAAAACATTGTGGTAAGTCTGACGGTTCCTGTAATTGATTAATCAGTGACTTCCCCTCTCTGCCAGAAAATTCTGAAGGACATTATCCAGTCATCAAGTCGTAATCTTAAATCTGACTGAAATTATGTGGTCTGACCTTAAATGTGCCACATTGCTGAAAAAACCTGCTAATATAACAGAATTTAAACAATTCTGCAAAGAAGAGTGGGCCAAAATTCAATTTCAATTCAATTCAGTTTATTTATATAGCGCCAATTCACAACACATGTCGTCTCAAGGCACTTCACAAAAGTCAGGTACATACATTTCAATTAATCCTAATCATTAAACAGTGCAGTCAGATTCAGTTATTTATTCAAATTGGATAAAACGTTTTTCTGTCTAAGGAAACCCAACAGATTGCATCCAGTCAGTGACTTGCAGTATTCCCTCCTCCCGGATGAGCATGTAGAGACAGTAGACAGTCACTGGCGTTGACGTTGCAGCAATCCCTTATACTGAGCATGCATGTAGCGACAGTGGAGAGGAAAAACTCCCTTTTAACAGGAAGAAACCTCCAGCAGAACCAGGCTCAGTGTGAGCGGCCATTTGCCACGACCGACTGGGGGTTTGAGAGAACAGAGCAGAGACACAAAGAGGACAAAGAAGCACTGATCAGAAGTACTTTCTATGGGAAGGAAAAGTAAATGTTAATAGATGTAGCTCCTTTAGTCATTACACCTAGAAAGAAAGAACAGATAAACTGAGCCAGTTGTCAAGATCTGGAGAGTCTGAAAGAGAGCACATAGAGTTAGCCACAGTAAAAGCTCAGTCAGTTGCCATGTCTAGGAGAGAGAAAGGGTTAAACACTGAAAGACAGGGCCAAGTGTATCATCGGTAGAGGGTGAGCATTAAGTTGTTGCCAGCAGAAGCTTGGACAATGCCCCTCTCCAGAAAGGTGTCACATGTAGACACAGAGTCAGGTCAGGTGTAGCTTCAAGGAAGAGAAAGTAGAGAGAACAAAGTTAAAAGCTGAAATAACAGCAAATTATGCAAAATTGGAGAGTAGTGTGAGAATGTAGCGAAGAGGGTGAAAGTGGTCATTATGTCCTCCATCAACTTAAGCCTATAGCAGCATAACTACAGAGATAGCTCAGGATAACCTAAGCCTCTCTAATTATAAGCTTTATTAAAAAGGAAAGTTTTAAGCTAAGCCTTAAAAGTAGACAGTAGACAGATTGACCATAACCATTGGTCATACAGGTAGCAGAAATGGAGGGTGTGTTTGCACCTCAACCATAACTGAGCCGGTTTCATTCCACAATTATTTAAATGACCCAATCCAGCTGTTGCTAAAGCTTGATAGCCGTTGCACCCACCTAGGATGGCACACCTAGGATAAATACCTAATATTTGCTTTTTCACATAGGCCAAGGTTGATTCGGATAACTTTTTACCATTAATAAATTACATCATCATTTGAAAACTGCTTTGTGAATTTGCTCAAATAATCTTTATCTGACAGTAACAATTGTTTGATCATCTGAAACATTTAGGCGAGGCAATAAATCAAAAACAACTTTATACTCCATATAAAAACCATTTGTACATAGTATAACTTATGTAGTTATCTAACTGGAACACATTTACATGGCTTCAACGTACGCTGCATGACTTATGACAGCCATAACAGACAAATTATTGCTAATTCCACCCATGTCTTCACAAATAGTAAATATTTTTCTGACTGTTCAGCATGAATGATTCAAGCCCACATAAGCCTTTAATAATCATAAACATCATATGCCACACAGGTCATGTTTAAAAAAACTGGCTAATTGACCAGTGTTTTTTAAACATGCTCCTTTGCTTAGCCCTGAATTTGCCTTTGCTGAACCAATAAATCATTTGTTAATTTAAAAACATTAGTATAATTACTATAATCAGTGGAGAGGATTGTTGAGAAGTTACGTAGCATTTCAGTGTGTGTGAAAAAAGTCCCTTTCAGTCTGCTTATCTTCTTATACAGAGTGTGAAAGGAACGTGCATAACTGCTAGGTAGAGTATGAGAAGGGCAGACAATTAGCAGTAGGAAACAGCAGAGTTTAAGCCACTAATTGGTTGAACGTTATCACATGTTGCAATGGTGGGAAACTGACATTACCTCTTGGCAGCTCTTTGTTGGTTTTACAGGTTCTGGAGTTTTAATTATATAGGTTTTGGACTCAGTGAAGTTTCTTTACTGTAGCAGAATAAAACCAAACAATAGACCTCTGCGTGATATATTCAGTATGTATTTTGTTAATGGAAAGCTTTTATAACTTATAGATCAAGAAATGTGAAATCTCTTATATAAATAAAAATACCTGTCTGGGTACTTTTACAATTGAGAAAATGGTGACACATAAAAACTGATCAGAAGCAAAGGCTTACCTCAGAGCAAGCTCCCAAAGCAACTGAGGGATATTCCTCTGAATCCCACAGAAATAAATTCTTCTTTAGGAATTCCACATGGAGGAAAACAGAAGAACTAAATTATTTATTTATTTTTTTTTATTCCGAACAGCAAAAGTCTGGAGCACACAGTTTTAGCTGCCTGCTTATCAAATATAAGAAAAACAGTTGTGGAGTTTGAATCAAATTTAATTGCCACTGTGCTCTGAAAATGGAAAGCAGGTACTGTTTGTTTGAGGATCTCTCATTTTAGGTGCTACAATTCCTGGCATATTAAACATTTTAATATGAACAGAATCTTAAGACATTTTACTGTTGTTTGAAGTATAAGATATTAGCTGTTTCTCAGTATTCTTAGTTCAATATGGAAAGTATTACAAAATGTGATTTTTGCAAATAAAGAACTAAAGATCCCCATTTTAAATTTTCACAAATAGAGTAAAAATCCCAAAATTGTGTTTCAAAGCAAAATCTCAGTGTAGAATAATCCAGTCCAGGTTTGAACAGTCCAGATATTGAAGTCCATATCCCTGTCTGATTCTATAGTGGATCTAATGCCAAAAAGCATTACAATTTAGACTTGTTACATTCACATTACCTAGTCCTCACTGGGTAATGTGACTGCTGGCTGTCCCAACTGTCCCTAGATGTCTTTAAATGTTTCATAACCTAATTTCTAGAATCTTTCGTGTGCATGTATTTGTAATAGACGCTGTAAAGAGAGAAAGTGTAGACAGAAAATTGTTCTAATAATCTTTAATTCTCCTCAGCCTTTTAAATGGCACAAGTCCAACGTTTCTCCTTAACTCAGATTTGGGACCTGCAAAAGTGACACTGGTAGTTTGTTTTTATCATTATTTGCTTTCTCTACACTTACTTTCACTATACTGCTTCAGAAGTTACATGCTGACAGCAACTTAATAGCTCTCCACAAAATTGTGGTTTTTTAATTCCATACCCTACGTAAACACTTTTTAAAATGAGGATTTGGAATAAAAACATGTGAATAAAACTAAATCATTCAAGAATAATTAATTTCCATCAACCAAATTGCACTAAACAGGACAGGCTCCTCTTTGGCAAGAAAAATAGTACTTTTTATAATATTCTTAGATATTAAGCTACTGGATCATTTCACACAACAATTTTAACCAGATTTTAATAGTCCCAATAGATTCAATTTAATAGATCACACTGTAATTCTGAATAAAAGTTGTACTTTTACATGAGTACATGAGTTGGAAATAACAAGGTGTCCATCTCCATCTGTCTGTGCCTTTACAGAACAATTGCCAAAGACTTGTAATGATATCAGTCATAGTGACATCTTACCTGATGCCTTCTCCAGTCATGAGTCGTTTTGAACAATACTAGCTCTTGAAGTAGCTGGCTACCTTCAAAGAGGAACAGTTGGAATTAAACCTGTGGTACACTAGGGTTTGATGGAGTACTTAGACTGTTGGCATGGTAACACAAGAGATTGGGACATTTGGAACATACTAAATAAGAAGAAAATCTGCCACATTTGCCTCCAGTTTCTACTGTTGTTAGATAGTATAAGCTCTGAAAAGCAACTTATAATGCTAATTGCTATACATTTTATTCCCAAGTGCCTTACAAAACACATAAGGTCCTCTAGAGAGTATAAAATAAAACTATACATTTCAAATAACAAGAATTGTTCAGGAAAAGATGAAGCAAAAGTCACAGGTCATCTGCAGTCTTAAATAGATGGATTTTAAATGCCACAGGAGTTGATATTAGTTATATCGTAAGAGTTAACATGTCCCAAAGTAGTCAGACGGGATTGGATGTGAATGCAGGACAAGGATTTAAGATTGCAGGAACGTATTTATATGCAAGTGTGCAGAAATGGGTGATGGAAATAGGCTATAGCTGGGCAGCAACACAGGCCTGCTCTCTTCATCCATAGCCAACTAGAGGCTTTCTCTGCTGCCTCTGTGCTGCTGTAAATGGCTATCCTTCTCCTTTCCCCTGTGATGGCGAGTGCAGTATAAGCTCTGCCGAGAGACTGTCTTGCAATGCCCCTGCACACTGCCTCCACAGGCCTGCACCTTGCCTTCCAGTCTCTTCTGTGGCAGTTGCTGACAAGGCCGTCATACTTTTTTCTCTTCAGTTCAAAGGCCACCTCCATGCATTCTTGCCATGGCAGAGTTCCAGCATGACAATGTTCTTTGTTGTTCTGACACCAAAAACAATGTCAGGTCTGAGGGTGGTGTTAAAAACATGCTGAGGGAATTTAAATTGACTTCCCAATACCACTAACAGCTGCCAGTACTGTGCAGTGTCGAGAAGCCCCAATGATGCTGAAAATGTTATTCTTGGCTTCTCCCCAGCTCTGATGAAGATGATGGCTGGGTTTCTTGGTTTTGACCTACAACAGCTGGCAATGACTCTACAGATGCTCTTTGCGATGGTCTTGATTCGAGCTGTATCTGCCTTGCCCCAGAGCTTTGGGACAGCAACTCAATATGGGCTTGAGGGTCCCCTCAAGCACGGTGGGCATGCTGGTGTATCGGCCAAGCCCCAGCAATGTAGGTTGGAAGTTTTCATGTTCTGTGGCCCTGCCGGCCAGAGGTCAGTCCATGGGATCTCCGTCTCCACAATTTGTTCCTATCTGGTCCAGGCACCTTGCTGTCTCATCCCCTTTGCTCTCCCCCAGGTGCTCTCTCCTCCTCAACAGCTTTTGTTACTTCATTCTGCAACAGTTCCCGCTCCTGTTTACCCTGACCCTCGCCTTTAATTTTCCCGGTAGACCCGTCCCATTGACATCCTTCAGTCATCCCTCCAGCTCCTCACAAGTGTTCTTGATGGAGGTAATATCCCAAAGACTGCAGTCAAAGAACTTCTCCAAGCTCTTGATCCGCTTCTCATATAGGGTAGACATAGGTGTTCCTACAATGAAAATGCTGAACCTATCCGTAACCTATCCTTATTCAAGACCAGTGATTTTGATTTTGTTGGTTTAAACAACATTCTAGCCCACCACATGAGCCTTTCCAACCCCATCAAGATCTATCTGGCTCCATGGACTGCCTTGGTAGTCACTGTCAGGTCATCCATAAGGGTCTGGATTAGTGGTTGTCGGATTCCAGATTTGAATTTAGGACGCATGTCGAATTGTCAGATTAACCAACATGTCCATAACTAGTGTAAATAGGATAACTGAGATAGTGCAGCCTGTAAAGATTCCCACCATCTCCAATCTGTGCAGAGACAGAGACCTTCAAACTAAAACAATATAATAATCCACAGCTGCCCTGGGACACACTAACAGAAGTGAGTGCTGCCATTCACAGGTGCCACCAAGTCCTCTGTCCACCATAAGCAGGCAAGTTGGGTAAAGTGTCTTGCCCAAGGACACAACGATTGAGACAGACAGAGCGGGGGCTCAAACCGGCAACCCACCAATCACAGGACAAACTCCTACCACCCGAGCCACCAAAGCCATTCAATATGAGCAGTGGATGGTCCCAGGATGAGAAGCCGAGTCTTTCAGCAGGTTTTGACAGAAACATAGATGAAAAGTCTCAAACAGCTTTAGAGGCTTGGGACCATCGAATCCTTCTCAGAAAAAAGACAGGGAAAAAATCATTAACAGTAAAAACTAGGAACTGATATCAAACAGCATACAGAGCAAATGTCATTTAAAAAAACCACGGTATTCACATTTGTTACATGCTCCCGTTCATGAGCTGAATGAACATAGAATTTTAGATAAATAGTCAGAGAGGGATGTATGTGGGAGGGGTCTCAAACTCCAGGTAAAGCCTTAAAAATGTGTTTGATGATCTGAAACACTTAGGTAAACACAGAAGAAATCTGTAAGGGGGAAAAACCTTTTCATATAACGTTTGCGTCAGACTATTGACGACCAGTTTTTCCTCTAAATACAAATGAAATAATCTATCTCATTCCTACTGAGTATTACCTCGCTTTTTCTTACTTCTCTGTTGGTCAGCCTTGCTTTTCCACCAGTGGATGTCAGGTTTGCGGTTTCTTTTAAATTTCACAAGTTCGCAGGTGACATCAAAATTAGACATGAAGATAGATGTGATCTGATAACTCACCGAGTTCTCATGGGGGCCAGACTGATGCGATACCAACATGGTCTCCATAACCTCTAATTGACATAAAAAATATATATTTGCAATGATTTCAAAGATGGAGACTTTTCATCTATATTTCTGTCAAAACCTGCCTGGCTTGTCATCTCAGGATCTACTCTGGCATCAAAGTGATTTTTCATAGTGGGGTGCCTCTTTTACTCCATTTTCTGTTTGCTGTCTGTCAGCATTACTCCTTTTTATAACTTCATTCTCTGCTCATGTGTTGTCAAATGTGTGTAGGATTTAAAGAATTCAGGAGGGCTACTGAAGGACTACATGTCACACAGGGTATGAATCTGAAAAGATCTAATGGTATACATGCTGGTTTAATAAATCTATTATTGCTGCATATGTAGCTGAGTTGAGGTTAAGTAGGGCAGGTTTAAAACAAACCAACACTGCATCATTTAAAGCCTCATTCTCAGCCTCTAGGCCATGGAAGCAGATTATGTCTCCCACTGACACCAGCTTTGTTCTGCAACACATATAATCAGACATTACTGATTATGCTTTTAGACTAAAATAGTTTTTTTCATACGCAATGTAAGATAATTGGTCTAATCCAGAATGCAACACATGCATGAAAGATTATGACCATTCATAGTGGTCCACTTACTTTTTGATGTAAGCATGTAGGCATTATGTAAAGCATCTTCTCTTTCACCTAGTTTATTGCGCTAGCAACCAATGCAACACTATAAGCAGAGGTTGTGCATGTTACTGATCACAGGCTTATGTGAATTAGGACAGAGAAATGTCTTTGTTTGAGAAACAGAGCCTTGCAAAATAATTTATACAACTTAATATTGTTCACATTTTATAGTGCTACAACCACAAACTTCAGTGTATTTTATTTGATAGACCAACTTAAAGTAGGGCATTATAGTGATGGGGCAGACAGGTTGATCAAATAGACATATTTGAGACAGACGTTTTAGCCCATCAAACTTCCCAAAACACCTCAAACTCATTCAGACTGAAGGTAGAACATCTTTGAATGTAAATTTTTAAGTAAAACCACAATTTAGGTTTGGACTTTAACAGGGCCATTCAAAAACAAATTATTTCAGAAATATTCAACAAATTAGAATAAGTTCATTTATTTTAGTAACTCAATTCAATTGATTATTTTCTCAAAGACTGATATTTTCAAGCCTTTATTTCTGGTAATTTAGATGATTTTCTGCTTACAGCTAATGAAAACATTTAAGATTAGACTATTACATCAGACCAATAAAAACTCATATGTAATACAGAAATGTGGGTTTGAAAAGTTTAATTTAGCTTAAAGGTTGTTATTTTCAAAAGATACTTTAATCTGACGAACGGACCTAATTGGAACACATACTCTAATCTATCAAACACGATTGAGCTTTTATCTAAACCAGTGGTGTTCAAAGTCAGTCATTAGAGGCCTTCATGTTCTAGATGTGCCCCTGATTGAACATACATTCTTCCACATGTATGCTGTGCCCCCTAAATGGCTTGTGCCAAACCGCAAACACAAATTCTTATGGCATTTTTGCCGTTGTTCCCTGAAGATCAGATTTGTACATTGGCAGCCGATTTTCCCACCTGATCTGTGGACCCCTGCAGCTCCTCCAGAGTAACCATGGACTTCTTGGCTGCTCCTCTGATTAATGCTCTGCTTTCCTGGCCTGTTAGTTTGTGTGGATGGCCATATTTTGGTAGGTTTACTGTTGTGCCATTCTCTTTCCATTTTCAGATACCTGGCTGAACAGATCTCCATATATTCAAAGCTTGGAACACTGTTTTATGAGCCAACACTGCTTTAAATCTATTTACATCTGTATCCCTGATTTTTCTGGTGCGTTACTCTTCATGATGCTGATTTGTTCACTAATGTTATCAAGTAACTCCATAACACCTTAACAAATAGCTCCCAATAAAATGCTTGTGACTGTGATAAAATGTGAAAAGAATTCAAGAAGCACAGATATTTTCTCAAGGATCCGTTTAGGTTACACATGTACCTGCTTTGCTGGAAGGTAAAATGCCAGTATTTCATCATAACAGGTGGGCTGAATCATTGGATCAGCAGTTCAGTCTCAGGGCACTCCACTTGCAGAGGTGTCTTTGCAGAGAACCAGGTTGCTCCCACTGCTTTGCCAGAGTCTTGCATGGCATGTGAATGACGCCTGAAGTATGTTTTGGTTTGTGCAGGTGCTGCACACAGACTCTGCTGAGGTATAGCTACCTGAGGTAGCAGTGTGCTGAGCCTCGTGGGGAAAGTTAAAAATATGCCTTGTGTTTAGTCTTTCCACTTATTTTGCACACCATGAACAAGTCAGATGTCCAAAGGTGGGTTCCATGAGATGAGACTCAAATGATCAATGTGGGTTTATTGAAACGTATGTTTAATTCCTGCTTAAAGGTTGTTATTTACGAAAGGTACTTTAATCTAACAAACGAGCCTCATTGAAACACATACTCTAATCTATTGAAAATGTCTGTTCTTTTATCTAAACCAGTGGTGTCCACATGTGGGTCCACTGAAGGTTAACTGGTGACTACCTTTGCTGCTTGTATGCCCAACTGAGTGCCAACCAAAAATTAAAACAATAATTTCATGAACTGCACTAGAATACTGTACAAACTGCAAAGAAGAGGTATAGCTACAAAAACTAGACTGCTGCTGACAGAAAAATAATGTTGAGATAAATAAGGCGGCATCTACTGACCTTAGCATTCAACAAAACAAGTCTGTGAAGGAAACTGTGGTAATAAGCGCATGCTATAAAAAAAAGGTTAGAAGAAAAGGGAATGCATAAGTGCCATCAGAATGAGAGAAAGGTTTGGAGAAGTTGCAGAGTTATTTGTTAGGTTTGTGATGCATAGACCCATTGTTCCAAAGAAAAGCATAGTTTTTGCTTTCATGATTACTCAATTATGGGATTATTGAATTGTGAGTTTGGGCAGTAGGACTGTAGCATACATTCACTTGCCTCAGTGCATGAACTTACCAATCCCATTCCCAACCTCTGCAACACAGAGAGTGTTCAGTAAAAAAATTAGAGCCAGCTAAAAGTTGACATGCTTAAAGTAGCTAAACCAGAGGTCTTTAACTAGATGCTTTTATTGATTGGCTGCAGAGACAAATCCTTCTCCTAACTCCCTCCTATGTCAGCCACTTAAGCCAGCCTCTTCTCCAACCATGTGTGCTTACATAAACAAATCAGGTATTATAAACTATATTCTAACAGCAGAGTTAAAGCCAAAAACACTGCTCATGGTCTGCACTTCACACCTACTCAACATCTTGACACTGAAACTACAGGGGTTGGACAATGAAACTGAAACACCTGGTTTTAGACCACAATAATTTATTAGTATGGTGTAGGGCCTCCTTTTGCGGCCAATACAGCATCAATTCGTCTTGGGAATGACATATACAAGTCCTGCACAGTGGTCAGAGGGATTTTAAGCCATTCTTCTTGCAGGATAGTGGCCAAGTCACTACGTGATACTGGTGGAGGAAAACATTTCCTGACTTGCTCCTCCAAAACACCCCAAAGTGGCTCAATAATATTTAGATCTGGGGACTGTGCAGGCCATGGTAGATGTTCAACTTCACTTTCATGTTCATCAAACCAATCTTTCACCAGTCTAGCTGTGTGTATTGGTGCACCGCCTTCATTATACAATGTTTGAACCATTGGATGCACATGGTCCTCAAGAATGGTTCGGTAGTCCTTGGCAGTGACGCGCCCATCTAGCACAAGTATTAGGCCAAGGGAATGCCATGATATGGCTGCCCAAACCATCACTGATCCACCCCCATGCTTCACTCTGGGTATGCAACAGTCTGGGTGGTACACTTCTTTGGGGCTTCTCCACACCGTAACTCTCCTGGATGTGGGGAAAACAGTAAAGGTGGACTCATCAGAGAACAATACATGTTTCACATTGTCCACAGCCCAAGATTTGCGCTCCTTGCACCATTGAAACCGACGTTTGGCATTGGCATGAGTGAGCAAAGGTTTGGCTATAGCAGCCCGGCTGTGTATATTGACCCTGTGGAGCTCCCAACCAACGGACAGTTCTGGTGGAAACAGGAGAGTTGAGGGGCACATTTAATTCTGCCGTGATTTGGGCAGCTGGTTTTATGTTTTTTGGATACAATCCGGGTTAGCACCCGAACATCCCTTTCAGACAGCTTCTTCTTGCGTCCACAGTTAATCCTGTTGGATGTGGTTCGTCCTTCTTGGTGGTATGCTGACATTACCCTGGATACCGTGGCTCTTGATACATCACAAAGACTTGTTGTCTTGGTCACAGATGCGCCAGCAAGACGTACACCAACAATTTGTCCTCTTTTGAACTCTGGTATGTCACCCATAATGTTGTGTGCATTTCAATATTTTGAGCAAAACTGTGCTCTTACCCTGCTAATTGAACCTTCACACTCTGCTCTTACCGGTGCAATGTGCAATCAATGAAGACTGGCTACCAGGCTGGTCCAGTTTAGCCATTAAACCTCCCACACTAAAATGACAGGTGTTTCAGTTTCATTGTCCAACCCCTGTATTTTGTTTAGCAGCTCAAATTTGATCTTAAAAAGATGTTTTTCGCTTTGTTAAAAAAAAAAAGGGATCCGATCCTTTTATGTTTATATTCCCATCACACTATTGCATACAGCGATATGGAAATGTCAGTCCTTAGTGCTTAAGTAGAGGGCAACTGGACCTTTTCTCTTGATATGTTCCTCATGTAAAAAACAGCATATTGTGTTCAGCTCAACCAGAGGTAAGTTTAATTTGCTCTATTCAGTGGTGAACAAAAAATTTACAATAAGTGCTTTAGAAGTAACTTTGGATATTGCCTGCACAAAGGGCAGTATACAGGTCCTTCTCAAAAAATTAGCATATTGTGATAAAGTTCATTATTTTCTATAATGTAATGATGAAAATTTAACATTCATATATTTTAGATTCATTGCACACTAACTGAAATATTTCAGGTCTTTTATTGTCTTAATATGGATGATTTTGGCATACAGCTAATGAAAACCCAAAATTCCTATCTCACAAAATTAGCATATTTCATCCGATCAATAAAAGAAAAGTGTTTTTAATACAAAAACGTCAACCTTCAAATAATCATGTACAGTTATGCACTCAATACTTGGTCGGGAATCCTTTGGCAGAAATGACTGCTTCAATGCGGCGCGGCATGGAGGCAATCAGCCTGTGGCACTGCTGAGGTCTTATGGAGACCCAGGATGCTTCGATAGCGGCCTTTAGCTCATCCAGAGTGTTGGGTCTTGAGTCTCTCAACGTTCTCTTCACAATATCCCACAGATTCTCTATGGGGTTCAGGTCAGGAGAGTTGGCAGGCCAATTGAGCACAGTGATACTATGGTCAGTAAACCATTTACCAGTGGTTTTGGCACTGTGAGCAGGTGCCAGGTCGTGCTGAAAAATGAAATCTTCATCTCCATAAAGCTTTTCAGCAGATGGAAGCATGAAGTGCTCCAAAATCTCCTGATAGCTAGCTGCATTGACCCTGCCCTTGATAAAACACAGTGGACCAACACCAGCAGCTGACACGGCACCCCAGACCATCACTGACTGTGGGTACTTGACACTGGACTTCTGGCATTTTGGCATTTCCTTCTCCCCAGTCTTCCTCCAGACTCTGGCACCTTGATTTCCGAATGACATGCAGAATTTGCTTTCGTCCGAAAAAAGTACTTTGGACCACTGAGCAACAGTCCAGTGCTGCTTCTCTGTAGCCCAGGACTGGGGAATGCGGCACCTGTAGCCCATTTCCTGCACACGCCTGTGCACGGTGGCTCTGGATGTTTCTACTCCAGACTCAGTCCACTGCTTCCGCAGGTCCCCCAAGGTCTGGAATCGGCCCTTCTCCACAATCTTCCTCAGGATCCGGTCACCTCTTCTCGTTGTGCAGCGTTTTCTGCCACACTTTTTCCTTCCCACAGACTTCCCACTGAGGTGCCTTGATACAACACTCTGGGAACAGCCTATTCGTTCAGAAATTTCTTTCTGTGTCTTACCCTCTTGCTTGAGGGTGTCAATAGTGGCCTTCTGGACAGCAGTCAGGTCGGCAGTCTTACCCATGATTGGGGTTTTGAGTGATGAACCAGGCTGGGAGTTTTAAAGGCCTCAGGAATCTTTTGCAGGTGTTTAGAGTTAACTCGTTGATTCAGATGATTAGGTTCATAGCTCGTTTAGAGACCCTTTTAATGATATGCTAATTTTGTGAGATAGGAATTTTGGGTTTTCATGAGCTCTATGACAAAATCATCTGTATTAAGACAATAAAAGACCTGAAATATTTCAGTTAGTGTGCAATGAATCTAAAATATATGATGGTTACATTTTCATCATGACATTATGGAAAATAATGAACTTTATCACAATATGCTAATTTTTTGAGAAGGACCTGTATCTTTTACTCAAGGTGAGCAGGGTGATCGCTCTGTATCTGTGTATCTGTGGGCATAAGAGATGCAGTTCACCTGTTGCTTACACACAGTGAGTTTTTGCGCTCTTTCTGGGAACCCATCAATAATCATGTATCCCTCGCTTTAAACATAAGAGTTTTAACTAAGAGCTCATGCCTCAACCATCAAAAAATAATAAATTAAAGTAATTATTTTTGCACTCATTTTTTATTTGTTAGTCATATTCAGTAAATTAGTATATGTATTCCAATGAAGCATGTTTACAACATTTGAGCAAGTGTTAAGCATACTTTTTATGTCAACATTTCTGTATCAAAAATATTTTTTTATTGGTCTGATGTAATATTCTAATCTTATATGTAGTATTTACATGAGCTGTACGTGGAAAATCATCATTATTAACAATATTAAAGGCTTGAAAACATCAGTCTGTGTGTAGTTAATCTATATAAAGTGTTTCATTAATGAACTGAGTTAGTGAAATAATGAACCTCTCAATAATATACTGATTTATTGAAAATGACAGTATATGCAGAAGATAGAGAGACAAGCTAAGGAAGCAGCAGCTGCATTGCACTTCTAAATTTTCTCTGTGACCACCTTACAGATAACTTGCTGAAATAACAGCACAGATGTTGTCTTTACATGAATAAAGATTGTGTCAGCTAATGTGTTTAAAAAGAAATATGGTATTAGGAAGAACACTGTAGAGCTTTCACCCTCTTGTGACCAAAACCAATATGGAACTTTGAGTTATTTTGATTTTATGGCTGCAGAACTATCAAAAAAAGCAATGAATAAGTATTTCTACCCTTTTTTCCATGACAGTTTAAACTTTCAGTACTTGGCAGTTATTCAGAAGTACTGTGGTTTTTAATGTGGAATTACAAGTTAAAGCAAATAAAAACTCATGCAAATTCTGTTTTGTGCTGACAGGATGGAAATATAAGGGTTAAATGTGACTGTGATTAAAAAGCTGTTGTAAATAGCCAATTTTTCAGTCAAAACTCTTCGTTTCTGATAATAAAAGCATCTTAAAGTTTATGAACAAATACTAAAGGGGAGAATAAAACAGTGAGTGGCAGGTTACAAATGCTAACCAATGATATAATCACTGCTAATTGGTGAAACACATCAGGACCTACATATATATTCCATTTACAGAATATTTAGCTGGTGAAACATGAACATGAAGTAATTCATGGCAACCTGGCTGAATTGAATTTAGAACAATTTATTTCAAAAAGCCTTTTTTGTCTCTGCCATCAACAGTTTATAGCAACATGAATTCCTTACAGAAAATAACCCGAAGGCAAGATTTATGCATACATTTTAGACTACGTAAGGCTGTGGTCTTAAGCTGTGGAGTTTAAAATAAGTTTTTCAGCAAGTGCTTTAGCTGTTTATTTTGTCCATTTTATTGCATTAGTTAAAAACTGGTCATGATCCAACAGGTATGGTAAGAACCGACTAGAACATTGGTTACACCAAGTTGTGCATCAACCAACAGCATACAAATTTTGTCAAACAAATTTTTAATCTCTAAAACTCAGTCTTATTGAAACTATCTGGCTACCACTGCTCGATATTAATTTCAAGATGTAGCTTCATCTCATGTTAACTTAGGTCTACACTTCATCCTGCAACACCTCGACCACCCAGGGACGTACGCCAGGATCCTGTTTGTAGACTTCAGCTTGGCCTTCAACACCATCATACCAGACATCCTCCACCAGAAGCTCACACAGCTCAACCTCCCAGCCTCCACCTGTCAGTGGATCAACAGCTTCCTGATGGACCGACAGCAGCAGGTGAGACTGGGGAGCATCCTCTCCCGAACCAGATCAATAAGTACTGGTACCCCCCAGGGATGTGTTCTATCCACACTCCTCTTCTCTCTGTACACAAATGACTGCACCTCACCGGACTCGTCCGTGAAACTCCTTAAGTTTGCAGATGACACCACTGTCATTGGACGGATCCAGGACGGTGATGAGTCTGCATACAGACAGCAGGTGGATCGGCTGGTACACTGGTGCGGTTAGAACTACCTTGAACTCAACCCACTCAAGACTGTGGAAATGGTGGTGGACTTTCAGAGAACACCACCCCCATACACCCCCCTCACCATCCTCAACAACACTGTATTGGCCGTGGACTACTTCATGTTCTTTGGAACAACCATCTCTGAGGATCTGAAATGGTCTTCAGACATAGACACTGTTCGAAAGAAGGCCCAGCAGAGACTGTACTTCCTGAGGCAACTCAAGAAGTACAACTTTCCACAAGAGTTGCTGGTCATCTTCTACACTGCCATCATTCAGTCTGTCCTGTCTTTATCCATCTCAGTGTGGTTTGGCTCATCCACAAAACAGGACAGGTGCAGACTGCAATGAATAATCAGGAATGCAGAGAGAATAATCAGGGCTGACCTTCCCTCCATCCAGGACTTATACAGGTCTAGGGTAAGGAAAAGAGCTGCTAAAATCTCTGCAGACCCCACACACCCTGCACTTAAACTGTTCAGAGCTTTACCTTCAGGCCGCCGCTACAGAGCACTGTTCGCTAAAACCAGCCGCCACAGAGACAGTTTCTTCCCCCAGGCTGTTTCTCTGTTGAACATTCAATAGAGTACAAAACAACAGCATACAGATGTTGCAAATGCACCTTTTTATTTATATATGTGTATATTGTACATTGTAAATATGTATATTCTGTAATGCTAAAACAAACGAAAGAGCAAAGTGTACCGGAGTCAAATTCCTTGTTTATATGTACGAACTTGGCAAGAAAGGTGATTCTGATTCTGATGTTGAGACCCACAGCTAAAAAATCCATTCAGTGATCAACTCTTATTCCTGACACAATTACACTCTTGGACTCTGCACATCTCCTATTCTGTCTTCAGAATAGTGTAAGCGCTTCAGGCCAGACAGCATCAATAAGTGCCTGACGGTCCTCAGAGGAGCTTCATTCTCAGACAGCAGTGCCAGGATAAAAGACAAATGAAGAATAATTGACTCACAGCTCATGGCCAAAGGGATTAGTATGATAGAGCTCTTGGGATCGCTTCCACATTCTTTCAATCTCTCCCTGTCTCGCTCTCTCCCCATTCTTATTCCCTGTTTGTCTGCTGTTGAGTTTCTCATGGCACCACCAGGCCCTGCCCAGGATCTTGCTGGCCATTAATACTCAGCAGAGACAGGGAAAAAACTTATTAAAGACATCAATAACAGCCATTAGAATCAGAGGGGAAGTTTGTGACCTCATTTATTATGACAACTTAAGGTTTTGTCCACAGACTGACCTGCACCATGCTTAATACTGAGATTTTGTTTCTCCTCCCTCGCACAAAAAACAGGGATGGCAGGAAAGTGGAAGAAAACACCAATTTCAAACATTTCATTTAAAAGAACAGTAATTATTCTGTCTGGGTCAGAAGCAACTCTTCATAATTAAGTGCTTATTACTCATAGTTCAGACAAGTGGACCTCATACTGATGTGTTTATTTCTGGAAGGTGACTATTATGTGTTATAAATGCCAGCATGTTTCAAGTGTTTCTCCTTTTAAGAGAGATGTTTAGTTGGGTTAATTGAAGAGCACAAATTTAAGTAACCATAAACAAAGGTGCCTGAACCAATGAGCAAGCGGAGCAGCTACTTTCCTAGTGGGGCAACAAACAAAATCTCTTTCTGCTCCACAAAATTGACCCAAAATAATCTGATCACTATGAAAGCCAACAAATTTAGAAAGTGTTTATTAATTCTAACTAATTTTCAAGTAGCAAGCAAAAAATAAATATTGGAAATAAATGCTCAATTTTAGCCCCACCCTCCTTCCCCTCTGAGTTGGTTCAATCCAACTCACCGCATAAAAGTTTCATCTTATTATGTTTTTGTCAGTCAGACAGTTCACAGCCAGGCAACTGAAAGTTGAAATAAGCAGAATCTCAATCAGCTTTTTTAATGTTGTGACAGTGCTGAATCTCTCTCATTCACCATAAACCTGAGGAAACACAGCAGAAAACTTTTTCACATAGATGCTGTAGACTCAGCAGCTCTTGTCTGGTTTGAACTAAATCTAGCGGTTAGCTCTTTAAATGGGCGTAATAACTAGTATATAACTGCAAGTTTAAAAAATAACAAATATTTGAATTCAGGATTATCCACACAGAAGAAGGGTGTCATACAACACTTTGCTACTAGTGTCATGCTCCCCTGCCTACCATGGTTATAGTAATAGCTTATTAGCACACCCACTGACTGTCAGTAGATGTGCTAAAGTCTTTTTGTTTTATTTTGTTGTTTTCGATGGAGATGAGGGTAGTCTTTGGAGATCTATGTAACATAACAAACAGTTTGTTGTGGAGAAACTGCATGATGCAGCTGCTGAGGATGCAGGCCAGATGACCTAGGTGACCAGGTGAGAATGTACAGAATACATTGTGCTTTGAGACAGATGCTGGGCATCAGAGACATTAGTCAGACACAGCTTAAAGCTGACCTGTGTTATTTTGGATCCAAAATTTCTTCAAAGATGCAGTCTTTTATTTGCCCAGTGAGATAAGACGTGGGCAAAAAGATAAAAATGCTGCTGTGCGCCATGTTCTGTAGCTTAATGAAGTCATGATTATTCCAGCTGTGAAACTCCCCCATCCTAGGAGCTGTCATAAAAACAGGTTAATGCTGTGCATTCTGGGATTCAGAGTTTTACCAGTCTCTTTTGTTCTCTTTGTGTAGTTAAGTCTTTGTTTCCTCCCATGGCTTCAGTGTATTTTATTGGTATTTTATATCACATACCAACACATTATAGTACATTATTGTAAAAACAACAAAAAACAAACTATGCCCATTCGTTGTTGCAATCTAACTGAAGGTGGTGAAGACTGAATGGAAACTTTTGTGAACTTCAGTTTTTCAAGTCGTTTCACATATTCGCCGAATGGCCCAGATAAAATCCAGAACTAAAATCAACAAACACATGCATATGATTTAATCTAGATACCCAATTATTTAGGTAAAGCCCCTACAATTGGACGCTGTAAAGAACTCCAGGGTTTTGCCCATTAAAAAAAAAAAACATATTGAGATGATAAAAATAACAATTAATGTTTAACATATCTGTCTGTTGCAGGTATGTCTTCAGAGTTAAATTCAAATAAAAAAATTAAATTAAGTATATTTTGTTTGCTATATTTGACTTGATATATATATATTTTTAATATTGAACAACAGAGAGAAGCAGTGTCCTAAATGAAAACTGGAGTAAAAGGTTAGGATGACATCTCATATGTATGTCTCTTAGCACAGGTTTGTAATATAATTTGGAAGGAAATACAGATTTACACAGATTCTGCCATTGTGGTTCTCAAGATGAAGTTCAGAATATTCAGGCTGATTAGGAGAGATAAAATAATTTGTTGGAGGGCTATGACAAAAAACGAATGCTGGAAAAAAACAACAAGGTTATATAAGCTGATAAATCCTAACTCTGATCCCTAAACAGGGATATGAAAGAAAATGTTGGTTGTCAGAGTAAAACAAATGTTTTACTAGCAAAAAAAGATTAGGAAAGCATTTTATTGTCAACATACAGGGGTTGGACAATGAAACTGAAACACCTGTTCTTTTAGTGTGGGAGGTTTCATGGCTAAATTGGACCAATCTTCTATTATTGCACATTGCACCAGTAAGAGCAGAGTGTGAAGGTTCAATTAGCAGGGTAAGAGCACAGATTTGCTCAAAATATTGAAATGCATACAACATTATGGGTGACATACCAGAGTTCAAAAGAGGACAAATTGTTGGTGCACGTCTTGCTGGCGCATCTGTGACCACGACAGCAAGTCTTTGTGATGTATCAAGAGCCACGGTATCCGGAGTAATGTCAGCATACCACCAAGAAGGACGAACCACATCCAACAGGATTAACTGTGGATGCAAGAGGAAGCTGTCTGAAAGGGATGTTCGGGTGCTAACCCAGATTGTATCCAAAAAACATTAAACCACGGCTGCCCAAATCACGGCAGAATTAAATGTGCACCTCAACTCTACTCTTTCCACCAGAACTGTCCGTCGGGAGCTCCGCAGGGTCAATATACATGGCCGGGGTGCTATAACCAAACCTTTGGTCACTCATGCCAATGCCAAACGTCGGTGTCAATGGTGCAAGGAGCGCAAATCTTGGGCTGTGAAAAATGTGAAACATGTATTGTTCTCTGATGAGTCCACCTTTACTGTTTTTCCCACATCCGGGAGAGTTACGGTGTGGAGAAGCCCCAAAGAAGCGTACCACCCAGACTGTTGCATGCCCAGAGTGAAGCATGATGGTGATGGTTTGGGCTGCCATTTCATGGCATTCCCTTGGCCCAATACTTGTGCTAGATGGGCGCGTCACTGCCAAGGACTACCGAACCATTCTTGAGGACCATGTGCCTCCAATGGTTCAAACATTGTATCCTGAAGGCGGTGCCATGTATCAGGATGACAATGCACCAATACACACAGCAAGACTGGTGAAAGATTGGTTTGATGAACATGAAATTGAAGTTGAACATCTCCCATGGCCTGCACAGTCACCAGATCTAAATATTATTGAGCCACTTTGCGCTGTTTTGGAGGAGCGAGCCAGGAAACGTTATCCTCCACCAGTATCACGTAGTGACCTGGCCACTATCCTGCAAGAAGAATGGCTTAAAATCCCTCTGACCACTGTGCAGGACTTGTATATGTCATTCCCAAGACGAATTGACGCTGTATTGGCCGCAAAGGAGGCCCTACACCATACTAATAAATTATTGTGGTCTAAAACCAGGTGTTTCAGTTTCATTGTCCAACACCTGTAACTTTGGCTCAATGTGCAGGATTCTTGTTATGGAAGATAGAAGCTGAACCTCCTCATTAGTCTCAATTCTTCTGCAATCTGTAAACTTTTTTCATCCTGTCCTGACATCTTTAATAATTGAACCTCTGCTCAAGTCTTTTATAAGTTCTAATTGGTTTTCTAACTAATCGATCTGTATTTAAGTCCATCCATCTTACCATCAACTCTGATGAATTTTGCTGCCCCTGCTATCATGAATCACTTAGGTAGTCAAAGTAGAACAAACCAGAGGATGAAAACAGACTCAACACACAGGATGTAGACGGTAAGTGAGGTTTTTTGCTAGGGTAGGCTTGCCTAGGAAACTAAGTTGGAGTAGTCCAGGAACCAGGGGAGGAGGCCGGAATCCAGGAATCCAAGGAGAGAGTGCTGATGGTGAGTATATTTACAGTGCAGTCCTTAGGAGGGAATATTACCAGGTGCAGGCAGGTAGGTAGGCAGATAGGCAGGTCGACAGGTAGACAGGCAGGTAGGTAGGTAGCCGGGCAGGTAGGCAGACAGGCAGTCCACATAACAGAGGTTATGTTCCAGCAAAGGCCTGTACCAGCAGCTGCCTTAAGAAGCCCCGTGAGCTCATCAGGAGATGAGTTGCAGCTGCTGATAACGAGCTGCCAGAACCAACCAGGAGGAGAGGAGCTGAGATCCTACATTACCCTCCTCTCAACGATTGCCTCCAGGCAATCCAGTACGTTTTTCAGGATGGTGTTTGTAGAAGGTCATGATGAGAGCAGGATCAAGGATGTGAGAACGGGGAACCCAGGTTCTCTCTTCGGGTCCATATCCTGCCCAATCCACAAGATATTGAAATCCACGCCCCCTACGCCGAACATCCAGGATACGATTGACCGTATATGCAGGGTGGTCATCAATGAGTCAAGCGGGGGGAGGGGGCTTGGTAGGTGGACTCAGGGGGCTTTCAGAGACTGGCTTGATCTGAGAAATATGGAAAGTAGGATGAATGTGCATGGAAGATGGTAGTTTGAGTCTCACCGCAGATGGGTTGATGATCCTCTCAATGAGAAAAGGGCCAATGTAACGGGTGGCCAACTTTCTGGGAGTATCCTTTAATTTAATATTCCTGGTAGATAGCCAGACCCTCTGATTGATTCGGTAGATAGGTGCAGCAGAACGGCGACGGTTGGCGAACCTCTTATTTTGTTCCAAAGTGCGTAGGAGGGTCCTCCTGGTCTGTCGCCAAATCCTACGACACCTGGAAACATAATGCTGAACAGAGGGGACCAGGATGTCAGATTCAATACTGGGAAACAGCGGTGGTAGATAGCCAAGGGAAGCCTCAATGGGGGAAAAACCAGTAGCAGAGGAAGTATGTGTGTTATGAGCATATTAAATCCATGTGAGATGTTTGCACCAAGAAGAGGGGTTGTCATTTATTATGCACCTTAAGGCTACTTCGAGTTCCTGGTTGCATCTTTCTGTCTGTCCATTAGATTGGGGGTGGTATCCAGATGAAAGACTTACGGAGGCCCCTAGAGCCTTGCAGAACTACTTCCAGACTTGCGAGATGAACTGCGGGCCTCGGTCAGAAACAATATCCATAGGAATACCATAGATGCGGAAAACGTGGAGAACCAGGAGTTGGGCAGTCTCAAATGCCGACGGGAGCTTGGATAATGGAACAAAATGGGCTGCTTTAGAAAATCTGTCAACAACAGAAAGGATGACTGTGTTACAGTCAGATGGCGGGCGACCAGTAATGAAATCAATGGACATGTGGGACCAGGGACGGCTAGGGGTGGGCAGAGGTTGAAGAAGACCAGCAGGGGGTTGATTGGTGTTTTTGTTCCGAGCACATGTGGGACAAGCTGCAACAAAGTCTTTAATGTTGAGATTTATAGTCGGCCACCAGAAATACCTCTTGGTAAATGTGGTCATGCTAGTTACCCCAGGATGACAAGTCAGCTTATTGTTGTGCACCCAATCCAGAACTTTATTGACAACAGAGTTGGGAACAAACAACTTGCCCACTGGGCCAGTACCTGGGTCAGGTTCGGACCTCTGTGCCTCCCTGATGTCCTTCTCAATGGCCCATGTGAGGGCACACACAATACAAGAGTCCGGGAGGATGGAGGCTTCAGTCTTAGGTTGGTCAGAATGAGAGAACTGGTAAGAGAGGGCGTCAGACTTAGTGTTCTTGGAACCGGGTCTGTAGGAGATAGAGAAATGAAAACGAGCAAAAAACAGAGACCAACGGGCTTGTCTGGGGTTAAGTCTCTTGGCATTTTGAATGTAGGAGAGGTTCTTGTGATCAGTCCAAATGAGAAAAGGGATTTCAGTACCCTCTTACCAATGCCGCCATTCCTCAAGCGCCAACTTAATGGCTAAAAGTTCACGGTTGCCCACATCATAATTTTGCTCTGCTGGAGAGAAGCGACGAGAAAAATAGGCACATGGATGTACTTTATAATCCACAGAGGACCGTTGAGATAAAATGGCCCCTACTCCAATGTCAGAAGCATCAACCTCTACGATAAATTGTTTATATGGATCAGGATGGCTCAATATGGGCGCTGAAGAAAATAGAGCCTTTAACTCACCAAATGCTCTTTCCGCCTCAGGGGTCCAATGGAATGTTCTCAGAGAGGAGGTGAGTTGAGTGAGGGGTGCAGTGACCTGACTGTAGTTCCTTATAAACCTCCTATAGAAATTTGCAAATCCCAGAAACCTTTGAAGTTGCCTGCGATCAGTTGGAGTAGGCCACTCTGCCACTGCCTTGGTCTTCTCGGGATCAGTTCTGTATTTGCCTGCTTCAAAAATGAAACTCAAAAAAGACACGGATGTGACGCTGAACTCGCATTTTTCAGCTTTAACAAAGAGTTGATTTTCAAAAAGCCTTTGGAGAACTGTTCTGACGTGTTGGTGATGTTGTTCTATGTCCTGGGAAAAAATCAAAATGTCATCCAGATAAACAAAAACAAAGAGGTTGAGGAAATCGCGAAGAACATTAATGAGAGCCTGAAAAACAGCGGGTGCATTAGTCAAACCGAAAGGCATGACCAGATACTCAAAATGTCCTAGGGGGGTTTTGAAAGCTGTTTTCCACTCATCACCCTCACGGATCTGGACCAAATGATAAGCATTGCGCAGGTCGAGTTTAGTGAAGATCTTGGCAGAATGTAATTGTTCATGTACTGAGTCAATAAGTGGTAGTGGGTATTTATTTTTAATAGTAATTTGGTTCAACCCTCTATAATCAATGCAAGGTCTTAACGTGCTGTCCTTCTTACCCACGAACAAAAATCCGGCGCCAACAGGGGAGGTGGACGGACGAATGATCCCAGAAGCTAAAGAATCCTCAATGTATTCTTTCATGACCTCTTTCTCGGGTCCGGAGAGATTATAGAGTCTGCTGGATGGTAGTGGAGCACCTGGGAGGAGATCAATAGAGCAGTCATAGGGGTGATGCGGAGGTAGAGAAAGAGCCCCTTGTTTACTAAACACAGGTGCAAGATTATGGCATTCAGGTGGAACTTTGGATAAATCAACAGGCTCAGGAGGTTTGAGTTGTTTAGTAGAGTGAGAGATGGCAGTTCTTAAACAATTCTGGAGACAGAAATTACTCCATCTCTCTACTCTGCCCCCCACCCAATTAATAGTGGGATTATATTTCTGCAACCAAGGAAACCCCAAAACTAATTGTGGAGAGATGGAAGAGATAATAAAGAACTCACCCTTTTCATGATGATTACCAGAGGTGATGATGTGAAGCTGAGGAACTTTAAATCACACTTGAGACATGGTTTGACCAGTGATGCCAGTGACAAAAATGGAGTGGTTGAGAGGCTGAGAGGGTATTTGAAGTTTATTAACCAGGTCCGAGGAAATAAGATTCTGTTCAGCACCAGAATCAATAAAAGCGTCAACAGGAAACTTCTCTTGGCCGACAATAATAGTGGCCGGAAAACACAGACGGGAGACAGGGGAAGAATGGGATATGCTCATCAACGTCCCCTGTTTTATTGACGAGCTCTCTCTTTTCCCTTCTTAGGGCATCTTGCAATGAAATGTCCTCTTTGTCCACAATATAAACAAAGACCAGCCTCAAAGTGCCGTTGTCGTTCCTCTGGGGAGAGTCGAGTGTGGCCAATCTGCATCGGCTCCGGTTCCGTAGACCCCTCTGTAGCTTGAACGGAAGTGGGTGCGTCGAGGAAAGTGGTTCGAGGTGCCAGAGAGTGATGCCACTGGGAATTGTAGTCCTTTTCTGTTCGTCTCTCCCTCAGATGGTTGTAAATGCGGATCGATAGGTTGATTAATTCATCCAGTCTTTCGGGTTCATCTCTCAAAACTAACTGGTCCTTTATTTAATCTGCAAGGGAATTAACAAAAATACCCTTGAGTGCCGCTTCATCCCAACCCACCTCCTGCGCTGCCACCCGGAAGTCGATGGCGAACTCCGCCAACGCTCTCCTTCCCTGTTTGAGGGTGAGTATTCTCTTAGCCGACGCCTCCTGCTGGAGTGGTTGGTCGAAGACCTTCTTAAAGTGACTAAAAAAAGTAGCATAACTAAGAGACTCAACAGGGTTAGATGCCAAATAAGCAGGTCCCCTTAGCGAGGTTACAATATAGGTAATCTTGGAGGCAGCAGGAGGGAAAAGAGAGGGGGAACGACTGAATGCTAACTCACACTGGAGAGAAAAGCCACCAAAGTTATTAGGATTATCATCAAAAAGTTCAGACGGACAGAAGTCAGGCTCACGGATCTCAGAAGAGAGGGTTGTGGATGATTGAGGATTCTCTATTTGAACTGGAGGAGTTGGAGAAGCAGGTGAGAGTTTGGTTAGTATTTCACTTAGAGCATGAACATTACCACCAAGTTCTGTGAGATGGGAGTCTGTAGTCCTTTGTTGTTGCAGTAGCTGTTGGAGCATGGTTTCATTAGATTGTAAGTCTGTTCATCATCTGAATTGTTTTTTGACATGTTAGATGGCTGGAACATACTATCATGAATCACTTAGGTAGTCAAAGTAGAACAAACCAGAGGATGAAAACAGACTCAACACACAGGATATAGACGGTAAGTGAGGTTTATTTCTAGGGTAGGCTTGCCTAGGAAACTAAGTCGGAGTAGTCCAGGAACCAGGGGAGGAGGCCGGAATCCAGGAATCCAAGGAGAGAGTGCTGATGGTGAGTATATTTACAGTGCAGTCCTTTGTAGGGAATATTACCAGGTGCAGGCATCAGGTAGGCAGATAGGCAGGTCAACAGGTAGACAGGCAGGTAGGTAGGTAGCCGAGCAGGTAGGCAGACAGGCAGTCCACATAACAAAGGTTATGTTCCAGCAAAGGCCTGTACCAGCAGCTGCCTTAAGAAGCACCGTGAGCTCATCAGGAGATGAGTTGCAGCTGCTGATAACGAGCTGCCAGAACCAACCAGGAGGAGAGGAGCTGAGATCCTACACCTGCTGAGGAAAAGCATCCCCATAGCATGATGCCGCTGCTGCCATGTTTCACAGTGGAGATGGTTTGTTCAAGGTGATGTCCAGTGTTAGTCTTTTGCCACACACAGCGATTTGGGTGTAGACAAAAAACTGGTCTGAAGTTGACACAGCTTAATTAACTATCTAGATGAGGGTGCAGCGGTGGTGCAGGGGTAAAAATGCGGATCTATGTATACAAGTTTCAGTCCTCGACGTAGTTAGTGACCTGGTTTGTCCAGGCACATTTAGCACCATGTCCTTCCCTCTCTTCACCCCCTTCCTTTCGACTTACTAAATGGAAATAAAGTGCTGAAAAAAATCTATCTAGATGACTTCTGAAGACCATTAGTTGAACTTCACTTTATTTAGGGGTATCATAATAAAAAGAGCTGAATATGAATTGTTTATATAAAACAATGTATATTTTTTCTTCCACCTACTGGTACTTATGTGCTGCTTTGTATTGGTCTACCTCATAAAATCCTAATGAAGTACTTTTATGCGTATGCTTGTAATGTGAAAATGTGAAGAAGTTCCAGAGGTATTAATACTTTTCCCCCCAAAATAAGAGAATAGCTGTTACAATTAATTGCACTGATTTATATGAAAGGACAGTATTATTGTTATATAAAAAACAGTCACATGGATGTTGGAAGTTAAGTAGTAACGTGTACCCTAACTTGGAAATCTTTTCTTGTAAAGGATTGAAATTCATAAACAGTATTTCACACTATTTCACCATATGAGGGAGTCTTGAAACAAGAGCTCAAGCAGAAACAGTTTCCAGCATTAATAAAAGCACACTTTCCACATCACTGCTGTGTTTTTACATGCATTAACAATACAGATAAACATAAGCATTGGACACACCTAATCAGACTCTTTTGCATCAAGTTTAATTTAGCTCATGTTCTGAATTCATTTAAAAATTCAATGAGAAAGCAGTGGATACAAAAGCAGCACACATTGCAGCA
>NC_061808.1:29775118-29822618 GCF_021462225.1 Girardinichthys multiradiatus
CAATCATGTCAGAGTGAAACAATATTATAAAGCAAAGAAACAAAATGTAATAATAAAAAATAAAAGAATTAAAACAAGCCTTGTTCATATTATCATTGCACTTTTTCTCATTTCACTTAAACTTCTTTCGATTTTCTGCTATAAGGTCATTTTATGAAGTACAAGCATGAATACACTCAGGCATTGAAGATATATTCATTTACAACATGTCATCATAATCATCTGCTTTTTGGGTCCAGTGTTCATCTTGTCCATCTCTTCTCGTGTGATGTTACATCCTGTGGATCCTGTCTTAAACAGAGAAAGAGCCCTGCTACCAGGTTTAAGCTCAGGCTTATCAGTCCTGTCCACACGTCACAGAAAGCCATGCTAAACTGGGCACAGGTCAGTTGCTTTCTTCGCCGGTTTGAGATGTTAGACCATATGGATCAAACCCCTTTGTACCCAGTCATTCCCCTGTTACCCCGTCGGTTGGTTTGGCTCCTGTAACGGTGATATTAGCTTACAGTGGCTCTTGTGTTGTTTTCCTTAATCTATTTTTTATTGTTCCATTTGTTCGTTCAACCAGCCCAGCAGATTGTGGGTGGTAAGAACAATGGTTTTTTAACTGAAACCCTAATGCTTTAGAGCACAGTTCTATTACATTATTTACAAAATGAGTCCCATTATCTGATCTTATGATTTGTGGGATACCATATGTAGGGAAGTAATGTGTCACTAAACTCTTTGCCACTGTGAACGCATCACAGTGTTTTGCAGGATACATCTCAACCCACTTCGAAAATGCATCAATGACTAATAAACAATATTTATTTCCCCCTGACCATGATAACTCTATGAAATCCATGTGTATCGTGTGAAAGGGATGGATTGCTGCTGGGAACTGGCCTCTTTTGGGTCTCATGTTCCCCTCTGGATTATGTTTGCAGCAAATAATACATGATCTACAAAAGTTTATTGCATAGTCAGAAAAATGTATGGTATGGAAATGTAGATTTACTAAGTGTATCATTCCCCCTCTCGACACATGGGAAACCCCGTGTGTCGCATGGGCTGCCGTCTTGTATAAATTCTTTGGTAATATTGGCTTATTTCCCAAATGATAAATGTCATCTTTCTTTATGGCCCCTCTATTCAGCCAAGATTTAACTTCTGCAGCTGGTTCAGATTGTTGTTAATCTTTCAGCACATCTGTATCTATAAATAGGAGATCTGACATTTTCAAAGTGAGGGGAAGCCTCAAAGCTATTTTAGCAGAAATATCAGCAAAGGTCCTTTGTTTCCATGGTTTCATCAAATTGATGCGCTTTACATTTACAAAGTGCTATCTTTGCAGGTAGTTGGATAGCCAACAGCAGTCGTTTTAACAGATTAAAATGTGTCAATTCTGTTCCAGCTGATGTTTTAAACCCTCTATTTTCCCATATTTTAGCAAAATGGTGAACAGAACCGAATACATATTGGCTGTCTGTATAAATGGTTAGGATTTTTCCTCCATATAGTTCACACGCTCTGATAACAGCATACAGCTCTGCAGTCTGTGCTGAGCATGCATGGGGTAGGGCCTGTGATTCTATAATTTTAGTTTCAGTGGTTACTGCATAACCAACTCTGTTTTTTCCATATTCATCTTTTGATGCTGATCCATCTACAAAGATTATTTGTGAGTTTTCCAGAGGTGTCTGAGAGATATCTTGCCTAGGTTTTGTATCTTCCTCAACCTTTGTTTTGCAAGAATGTGGTTTTCCATCTTCTGCTGTTGGAATTAATGTGCTAGGGTTTAGTGGACCACATCTTTGCAGAGTTATATTTGGTTGTGAAAGTAACAATGAGGTCAACTTAATATGCCTTGCATGAGTCAAGAAAGGAAGTGAAGTTTGTAGCAATATAAGTGACACTGAATGAGGAACTTTCAGTGTGAGCGGGTGGCACAACACAATTTCAGCTGTCTGCCTCACAGCTTCTACTGCTGCGATGCAGCTCTGCAGACAATTTGGAAATCCAGATGCCACAGAGTCCAATTTTTTAGAATAAAATGCTAAAGGTCTGTTTTTGGAGCCAAATGGTTGGGTTAATACAGCTTTCATATAACCCTTACATGCATCTACACAAAGTGTGAAAGGCTGGCTATAATCCGGCAGAGCTAAGGTGACTGTTGTTTGAAGCAGATTTTTTAGCTCTGTGAATGCTACTTCTCCTTCCTTAGTCCATATGATTTTGTCTTTTAATGTCATGTCTTTGCCATAGATCATAGATTGCAAGGGTTGTACAATGGCTGCATAGTCTGGTAGCCATTCTCTGCAAAAATTACACAGTCCCAGAAAGAACATCATTTGTCGTTTAGTTCGTGGTTTCGGGGCTTCTTGTATGGCTGTTTTTCTACTACTTAGGAGTGAACGACCATGTTGTGATAACATATGTCCCAAATAAATCACTTTCTCCTTGCAAAACTGCAGTTTATCCCTAGAGGCGTTGTGCCCCGTCTGGTAGAGATGTTTCAAAACTGTTATAGTAGCTTCCTCACAGTGTTTTGAGTGTCTGAAGCTATAAGAATATCATCTACATACAACAGGACTTGACTATGTTCAGGCACCTCACAGGTGCTCATAGAGTATCTTAAGGCTTGTGTATATACATGTGGACTTTCACTGAAGCCTTGTGGTAGTCTGGTGTAAGTGTATTTTTTCCCTTTAAACTTAAAGCCAAATAAATGCTGTGACTCTTCATGCAGTGGTACTGTAAAGAAAGCATTGCTAAGATCTACCACTGAGAAATATTTTTTTATCTGGAGTTAATAAATGCAGTAATGTGTGTGGATTCGGGACGTCTGGACTCGCATGTCACACTATTTTATTTATCGGTCTAAGATCCTGAACCATCCTCCACTTTCCTGTGCTGACTTTCTGCACTGGAAAGATAGGTGTGTTGCATGTAGCATCAGGTGCTTCCTTTAATATTTCTGATTTCAACATATCCTGTATTACTGGCTTAATACACTTTTCAGCTTCTGGTTTCAAGGGGTACTGGCGAACTACTGGCCGTTCTTCAGATATTAATTTAACCTTATATGGTGGAAACCCCTTTATTAGTCCTACATCAGTCAATGATTGGGACCACAGTTCAGGTGGGACAGCAGCTAAGGCAGGGTGCCTGTTGCTCTCTTTGCTTTCAGCTAGGCCCTGTATCTGTCACTTTGCCTCATCCAAATGTGTCTTTGGATGAACTTTGACTATCCACCCTAAAGTGAGTTTCCAGATTCCTGTGTTAGGATCTACTTTCCAGTCAGAGCTTGTTAATGTCTCATATCTCCCTCTTTCAGCACGCTGTATAAAGTTTTCTAATTATTTCCACTGACCCCCCACAGGTTTAGTTAATGACAGATGAGGTGTACTGCCTTTAAACTGTTGAAGCTGTCTTCCTGACAGTATGATTGAGGTGGAAGATTTCCCTGTTTTGGGGTCAACATACAGATGCTGTATGGTAACAGTCTGATTATTTTCTTTGTGAAAAACAGTATCATACTGATAATCTGGCCCTGCAGTATTTTTATATCTCATGGTTACATGGAGTTCAGTATCTAGCATGTACTGTTCCTCCTGGGAAGTTTGTTTTTCTCTGGTTCTCCTCAGCAGTTCTCGAGCTGTTGGTGTGGGGCCTAGATCGAGGGACCAGTAATAATGTGGCTGTGAGAGTTCTTTTAGGACTAGGGCATCTTCTTCTACTACAGCTATCATACCTGTTTCTGTTGATACTATATTTATATGCAACTTTTGCATAAGATCTCTTCCCAACAGGTTTACTGGACATTTTTGACTTATCAGAACGGGAGCCTGACAAGTAAGTTTTGTCTCAGGTTCTGTTATTGTTACTGGTGCACTTAGGTAATGTACCTCTGATGTGCCAGCTGCTGATCTAACATGCACTGCGGTGCTAGAATATTTTATTCCAGGTGGAGGTTTAGTTAGCACAGTTCTACATGCCCCTGTATCACACAAACAGCTATATACTTTGCCATTTATTATGATGTTTTTATATGGCAAGTCTTGCGTCCTACTTAGTGCTATAAGTTCCAGTGCTGCTTGTATATCAACCTCCTCCATTTCACCATTGTTTTTCTCTGCTAGTGGGGGAGGAGGTGGGGGCTGTGGCTGTAATTGTCAATTCTGGGTAGAATTGGGGTTATACACCTGCTTTTCATTACATTCTCTTGCAAAATGTCCTGGCTCATTGCAGATCCAGCAGTTTTCATCTCTTGCGCCAGGGTTTTGTAAAATTGTCCTACATTCTCTAGCATAATGCCCTATTTTCCCACACCTCAGGCACACATTGCTCTGTGTGTAACTGTGTCGTGGCCCTCCTCCTCCTCCTCTATGACCTCTAAATCCCCTCCGTCCTCTTTGCTCGCTTGCCCCTGAGCGATGCAAAGCCATTAAACTGTCCTGCATTCCAAACGTATCTGTCTTCCTATCTCGTTGTGTTTTATGAGCGTGCTGCGCATACTCCAAAGCTTGTGTAACAGTTCCTGTATTTTGATGAACCCAGTGTTTATCTATATACCGTCTGAGTTCAATTTTAAGGCCTTGCAAAAAGGCTCTCTTCAACTGTTGCTGATAGGCTCCTGTCTCTGCTTCATCATATGGTATAGCAGAGTTTGCTCTAAAAACACGTCTCATCCTATCCAAGAAATCTTGTGGGTCTTCTTCATCCTTCTGTTTGCATTGTGAGATTTTACCATAATCTGCTGTCTGTATATAAACTCTTCGAATTCTTTCAAAGAGTAAGCGTAAGGCGTCCCTTAAATCTAGTGAATTATGTGCTAGTATGTCACCATTATCATCGCATCCAGTGAAACCTCCTGCTACTCTGCACCAGCAATGACCAAACAGCTGGGTAAAACACTGGAGCATCACTCTGCCATTAAGATGAAAACTTCCTGAGTTCTGTAATAGCGTCTAGAAATTCTTCCACGCCTTCTTGTATCGATGGGATACCTTTTAAAGCAGCAGTTCTGTCTTCCTGTGTCCATGGTCTACAGGTCCTTCTCAAAATATTAGCATATTGTGATAAAGTTCATTATTTTCCATAATGTCATGATGAAAATTTAACATTCATATATTTTAGATTCATTGCACACTAACTGAAATATTTCAGGTATTTTATTGTCTTAATACGAATGATTTTGGCATACAGCTCATGAAAACCCAAAATTCCTATCTCACAAAATTAGCATATTTCATCCGACCAATAAAAGAAAAGTGTTTTTAATACAAAAAACGTCAACCTTCAAATAATCATGTACAGTTATGCACTCAATACTTGGTCGGGAATCCTTTGGTAGAAATGACTGCTTCAATGCGGCGTGGCATGGAGGCAATCAGCCTGTGGCACTGCTGAGGTCTTATGGAGGCCCAGGATGCTTCGATAGTGGCCTTTAGCTCATCCAGAGTGTTGGGTCTTGAGTCTCTCAACGTTCTCTTCACAATATCCCACAGATTCTCTATGGGGTTTAGGTCAGGAGAGCTGGCAGGCCAATTGAGCACAGTGATACCATGGTCAGTAAACCATTTACCAGTGGTTTTGGCACTGTGAGCAGGTGCCAGGTCGTGCTGAAAAATGAAATCTTCATCTCCATAAAGCTTTTCAGCAGATGGAAGCATGAAGTGCTCCAAAATCTCCTGATAGCTAGCTGCATTGACCCTGCCCTTGATAAAACACAGTGGACCAACACCAGCAGCTGACACGGCACCCCAGACCATCACTGACTGTGGGTACTTGACACTGGACTTCTGGCATTTTGGCATTTCCTTCTCCCCAGTCTTCCTCCAGACTCTGGCACCTTGATTTCCGAATGACATGCAGAATTTGCTTTCATCCGAAAAAAGTACTTTGGACCACTGAGCAACAGTCCAGTGCTGCTTCTCTGTAGGTCAGGCACTTCTGCTGCTGTTTCTGGTTCAAAAGTGGCTTGATCTGGGGAATGCGGCACCTGTAGCCCATTTCCTGCACATGCCTGTGCACGGTGGCTCTGGATGTTTCTACTCCAGACTCAGTCCACTGCTTCCGCAGGTCCCCCAAGGTCTGGAATCGGCCCTTCTCCACAATCTTCGTCAAGGTCCGGTCACCTCTTCTCGTTGTGCAGCGTTTTCTGCCACACTTTTTCCTTCCCACAGACTTCCCACTGAGGTGCCTTGATACAGCACTCTGGGAACAGCCTATTCGTTCAGAAATGTCTTTCTGTGTCTTACCCTCTTGCTTGAGGGTGTCGATAGGTCGGCAGTCTTACCCATGATTGGGGTTTTGAGTGATGAACCAGGCTGGGAGTTTTAAAGGCCTCAGGAATCTTTTGCTGGTGTTTAGAGTTAACTCGTTGATTCAGATGATTAGGTTCATAGCTCGTTTAGAGACCCTTTTAATGATATGCTAATTTTGTGAGATAGAAATTTTGGGTTTTCATGAGCTGTATGCCAAAATCATCTGTATTAAGACAATGAAAGACCTGAAATATTTCAGTTAGTGTGCAATGAATCTAAAATATATGAATGTTAAATTTTCATCATGACATTATGGAAAATAATGAACTTTATCACAATATGCTAATTTTTTTAGAAGGACCTGTATATACTAGAATAGTTGGCAGCTGTCGGTGATTAGCGTCACCTATGTTTGGATTTGCTACCTCAACTAGAGGGAATGTGTCTCCCTCTAAATGTATTTCAGATGGATGAAATTTCTGTTCGTGAGCCATTAACGCTTCACCTGGGTATATGCTGGGGGTAGTTTTCTTATTTTGACTCCTAGTTTGCACTCCTGTGTCCCACCAGGAATTAGGAGACCAGGGCTCACTAGAAGAGCTCTGTTCTTCTGTTTTAGAAGGATTACTTAATTTTTCTTGCTTACTTATAGGAGTTTTAGGAACAGCTCCTTCTATCTCTCCTCCAATTTGCTGTGCTCCAGCTGCCTGCCCTGCAGCTATCTGCACGGCAGGGGGCTGAACACCTCGCTGTCTGGATGCGACCACTGTTTCCTCATGTGGGCGCACCAAGACTGCAGCTGTCAGCTTCTCCTGTCGCTTCTCCTTCTTATCTTGCCTCTGAATGTTTCTTAATTTATTTTGTTCCAGCCATTTGTCTGAAAATTTATACTCAACCTTTCTCTTTTCCTTTTTAGTTGGTTTCTTGGTATTCATTATTTCTAATTTTAAATCCCTTTGCAATTTTAAGATATCGTTAATATTTAGTTTACCCAAGAAACCATGTTT
The DNA here is from genome assembly GCF_021462225.1 of Girardinichthys multiradiatus. NCBI lineage: Eukaryota > Metazoa > Chordata > Actinopteri > Cyprinodontiformes > Goodeidae > Girardinichthys > Girardinichthys multiradiatus. The sequence goes on from NC_061808.1 coordinate 29,782,377, forward strand.
TTTGTTCCATCTATGACAGATCATACCTGATCCTTTTACATAATTTTCCATAAACTTTACATCCCCTTCTAAGTTAGTTAGTTTACTTTGTTTCTTCCCCATGATGTTTAATTTTAGTTCACAATACTATAAATGTCCCAAATAGAAGTTCACTGGCATGAGATTCAAGGAGAGGACATTAACACGCCCTTCTACTGCGACTAATTCGCAGCGGTGTTAATTTTCTGGGATTAAACCCGACCTTTATCTCCAAGAATCACCAATACGTCTTTTTATTCTGGGCAAAAGAAAACACAAGACCAGCAGAATCCTACTAAGATTCTTCCAAAATGCTTAGTCTTCCAAACACACAAAACAACACTCACACAGTTAGTATTTTAACATATTTATGTCCCTTCAGCAATATGCATGGTCGACCTAGTTTAGTTGATGAGCTCCCTTTATTATTTAACACTTAATTTCATTCCCTTCTGGCAGAATGTTACCAACCAAATTATCCAGTTCACTTTACGGCGCCTAGTCGTTTTTAATCTCTTTACAGCGAGATAACTACCTAAATTTATCACTATTTCTTTGCGGCAAAATAACACCTTTCCAATGCAGTCTCCTTTCGGCAAGACACTACCAAACGACTTGTAAATACTTTTCTTGTTTCATTTATATAGCGCTTACTCTTATCTCATGTACTGTATTTTAAAACTGTCTCACCTCGGAGTTGACTTCTAGGTGACTCTGTCGGACCTCCAGAGTCACCCGGCGCCGAGTAAGACAATAATCCACCGGCCAGATGCGAACGTCACACACTGGGACTTTCAGCCACCAGGCCTAAATGTGGCTGTGCGGCAGAGCTTAACTCAACGTCAGGCTGCTCCCGGAGATCCGCTAGTGACTGCAAAGCAATATAAAATCAGTTTCGTTCTTATAATATCCGGCTCCGAAGGACCAAATTAATGATAGGTATTATTTAGTCAACTCACAGGTAAGGAAACGACACAGTCAGTTATACTTGCGGCAAGGGTAGGTCACACACTGCAGTGCAAAACTACAAAGTATTAACACTCCTCCCTCTTTATTTATACATGCTTGGTCACACACAGTTCAAACAACATTCAAGGTGGGTGTGTGTGTTTGTGGGGTCAGAAAGGTTAGGGTTCATGTGTCTTGATTTTAGAGAAAGGAGTGAGGATTGGTGCCAGTCCCTAGATGTTGCTGATAATAGCATAACTCACCCTTCTCTCCTATCTCTTTGTCTATGACATGTGGGGGAAGAAAGCACTTAGAGCAGACACAAGTGATAAACAGTATAAAAAGTCATAAAAACCCTAACAACAATGTACAATATACAATGTACAATGCAATATTCTGCATTACAGAATATACCAATTTACAATTTACAATGTTTTGTAATTTACAAAACATTGCAATGATTACAATTTACAATTTGCAATGATTTCGTTACATTTTTCCAAGATGTCACAAAAACCAGTGTGTTGAGGTTATACCTTGAAATACATTCACAGGTTAGTTTTCAAATGAGTCGAATGTTGTGACTTAATTAATTTATCAGTAGTTCACAAAGCAAAACAATATTCTTAAAATAATACCTCATTATTCTGGCATTTAACAAATAGAAATAATTGTGCTAATCCTAACTGAACTAAAACAGGAAAAGTTTAGTCTGATTTAATTTCAGACAGTAAGAAGTAAAGATTGGGACATTTTCTATAGGGTTTGGAAACATCTTGTTTCAACTGTAAAAAAGTTACAATGAGAGGAAAAGTACCAAATGAATGCAATATTTTTACTCTTACCTAACATGTTTGTTGCAGTGCCAAATTTACTATATTTTCACCATTTATGGAATAAATTCTCAACCATACCCTCTTTGATGTCATTGTGGCACCCTTGATCTTTTGTCAACCTCTTGCTTAGTAGTGCTGAAGGATTTAGAGTCTTCAGACATAGGTGTTACAAAGAAAACACTTAATATTAGACACATGTCAAGTTACCGAAACTGCGAGACCACCAACATTTAGGGCATCAGAACTAAACTTGCAAATACTTTCAAAGTTCTTGTCATTTCTTGAAGGATTTCTTTCCCCATTTAATTTATTACTGGAAATGATGAACTATGCTGAGGAAATGTAACAGTCTTGAAAGAGTAGGAACAGGCTTTGAATCCTCTTTTTGATTTCCTAGTAATTGTCCTTTCTCCAGCACAAAAAAATATGCAGCCTCAAACACTCAAGAAAGACAGACATCCTCTTTCTTACAACTTCAAACAGCAAAAGTGAGAGTCGGTGCTGTACCTTTCAGTTTTCACAATGACTATTATAAGTTGAACATGCTATGGCAGAACTGAATCCTAAGAATCATCGAGCTTTACTTCTTCAAGTGGGGTTTTATTGCTCTGATCACTCACACTGTATGTCAGCGATTTTGTCGTGAAACATTTGCAGTACATCAGTGGAGCATTAATACTTTAAAATGGTAATAGAGTGAGCATTTATGATAGCTGCAATTATGGTGACCCAATCCCCACGCAGCCTTCCAGTTAAATTACTTATAATTATCACCATGTCGACAAATTTGTGCTGTATTATGGATGAAGAGAGATCATCAGCTGCAGTATTTTTATTGCGTTTTAGAAGTATTGCCAAGCATAGCAGAAAGAATACAAAATGGAAAACTGAACTTCACCAGCAGAAATATGGATTTCCATACATGGAGAAATAAAATCTAAACACATTTTTATTGCTGGGATATAAATGTGTTTTAATTACATAGACCTTGTGAAGACAGTTTAAATGTGTTATAAACTTTCTTTACTCCCAAAACATATTAAATATAGCCACTACATCAGGAGCATTTAAAGCTCATTTACTAGAATTATGGATGCAACTGGAATGCATATCAGCATTATGCTTCACTTGGCATTTAATACATAACTTCAGAAAGTACATCACTTCATTGCACAATGAAATAGCAAAGGAAATGTGAAAACGTCAGAATTAACTAAATTCTAGGGGTATTACGATATAGGCGATATCACAGTGTCACGGCAGGTAAATTGCCACAATATTGTCGTGGTGTTGTTGCGGTATATACAGTGTGTTTTGAGGCAAAAATAATAGGTTTCAGTCCTCTATAGCAGATCATAGCATACTAAACTACATAGACCATGATCCTTTGCAGCCAGTGCGCTCTTTTGATTGAATGGGAGCACACGCAGCCAAGACTGCAGAAAAACAAACATGCACACAGCATGGATACGGAAGACAGACATATCAATGTGGTGAATGCCCTAGCGGCTTTTAAATCTGAGGCGTGGAAGCATTTTGGTTTCGTCATGTCAAGAAACTTAACAAGATTAACAGACAAACAGGAATTGCTGTTGTGACAGACAATGCATGAAACATGAGTAGAAGTAAAGGAAGCTGGGTTGTCTCCACACATGAAGTGTTTTGCACAAACTTTAAACCTGATAATTTTGTTCGCCGTTTTTTGGGAGGATTAGACATGTAGCAGCTTTTTTTCACCGCAGTAGAGCAACCACAGCTGTGCTGACCAGTAAACAAAAACTGTTAAACCTTCCAGGGCACAAACGTATCATGAATGTAGCAACTCAATGGAACAGTTCACTTTACATGATTTAGCGTCACTTGGAGCAAGAAGAAGCAGTTGCTGCAGCCCTTCTGAGTGATGAACTAAGATCTCAAGCACGTGATGTAGACACCAGTAACGATGCAAATACTGAGGACATTGAAAAGCTTCTCACACCAATTAAAAAACACTTGGCAGATAGATACCAAGGAGAGGATGAGACGTTCTTGCAGTAGAGCAGTGCCTTGTGTTGGACCTCTTGTTTGCTGAATATTGGACCATTTGCACATTGTTGGATGTCACCATGCCTTTCCAACAGCATTGGCCATTTTGTATCCAGGATAGTACGTTCCTACAGATCCCGTTGGACATTGCGACTGATATGACGGGGTGCCCAAAGTCTGACGTCACAGGACGCTATATATGAAGGCGCCCATTTTGAACATACGTTTTCAGCTGGAGACCGTGATACGGTCACCAACATCTGAAGGATCACCTTTTAGAAGAGTCCCGAGTGGATTTCATTTATTCTCTCTCGTTGACCAACGAAGAATTCATAACTGAGGTTTCTGGAATAAGAAGGCCACAAATTTCACTTTACCGATCGAAGACGTGAGTTTAACACGTAACTAAAAACACGGAGTTATGAGGAGACGAATCGCCACCGTGTTTTGTCCTAGTCTAGGACTGTGATGGTCAGATCATATTTTCCCTTTCGCCAAGGAGGCCAGAGGACGAAGATTGATCGCTTTTCCTGAAGTTAACTGTGGACGCACAGTAACTTCCAACTTCCACCCCATTCTCTCTCAGCCCTGCTCAGAAGGAAGACGACAACAAGTAAAACCCATCTTTTATTTTTGTTTTTCTTCTTTCTTAGAAAGTCTGGGCAGGGTAGAGGAGGTTTTAGTGCGATGAGATTCGCTATTTAATCTAATGTGTTCTGAATGATATGTGCATGTAACCTTTTTATTGAAACTTTAATGTCCCCTGTTGGATGCCTGGAAGCCGCTGTGCTACCCAGCCTTGTGTGTGTTATGCGGGGTTATTGAACACCTGAGAGCAAGCGCAGGTGCGCTGTGAGATTGGACTGTTATAATAACCTCATGGTGAAATTCCCCATTTTCTTTGTCTTCAACCTCACTGCTTGCTAGCTTGCCGCCAAAAGTTTTATAACTCTTTGTCTGCTCAAGAGTTGGGGGAGGTTTTATGACTGAGTATAACTGAGTTACAGTGGAGCTATGCCCCCACCTCCACTCATCACCACACCCCTTTTGTCATATTATAATTTTTGCCATAACTGCTGTTTTGCTTTATTTGTTTAGTTAGGTTTTTTACCCCTTTTGTGTAGAACTTTGCATGTTTGAGTAGGTGAAGATTATTAAATCGGAAGAGCGAGTGTATCAGGCTGTGATTTAATAGATATTCACATAAATAAATAGAAGGCGTTCTGTGTTTATTTTGTGCAAGAGTGATTCATCAGTCAAAATAAGGTTAAAAGTTCCACACGTTTCGGCAGAAACGGTCGATTAAACAGTGACATCTCTGGTAATTATTACTGAGTATTTAACGGTTGTAATGATCAAAGACGTTGAGCCACAATTACAATGCCAGAAGACATCTCTGGTCTCGATTCATAAATGAGGATTTTGGTTAAGAAATTAATTTTGTCAAATTATGATTTTTAATTATAATTATTGATAAAGATTCATTAATCAATAATCATAATTCTAACACTTGTATCCCCGGTTTCAGACCGTGCATCATCTGAGCAGCAGTGTGAGAGAGAACGTTTATGTAAGATTAAACTGAAAGCATCTCATATGGAACACCAGGTATTTCTTTTCAATGTAGTATTTGCTATACATAAAAATAAAATAAAGCATTGCTCTTTTTTTCTCTATGTCCTTTTTAAAGAAATCCAGATGAAGATTAAGTGCCACCTCCACTCTGCACCCATCCTACAAATGCACATCTGGTCTGCACAAGGGACCCCTCCATCAAAGATACATGCTCTTGAGGAACTCCTTGGGGGTTCTTTTAGCCAAAGAGACACACAAGTGAGAGTAGGGAGTGAAGCAGAGCTGGACTTGTATCGTAAAGAGACCACAATCTCACTATCTGACTGTCCTCTGAAGTGGTGGAAAAGCAATGCAGAGAAATAACCACTCCTGTTGTCTTTAGAAAAGATATATCTTTGCATACCAGGTACCTCAGTACCCAGCAAAAGGGTGTTTTCAACAGCAGGGGACATTGTAACTGCTCAAAGATCTGCCCTTCTCCCCTCTAATGTTGACATGTTAATCTTTCTAAAAAAAAAAATTTGAAACTGACCTAGTAGGTTAGAATAAGCTTGCTTAAGTTCTGTTTCGATCTGCCTAAGTATTTTTTTATTTATTGTCTTCTGAGGACTAGGCAGTTTTGTGCCTAGAAAATTTTATTTATTCAATAGGCTGTTTTTTAAATGCCTGGATAAAGTTGATTTATTCATAGGTTAATGCATTGCCTTCTCTTTATAAATATATGTTGAGTTGTTACTTCAGCAAAGGTTATGAATGGAAACCTTCAATATGACACTAAATGTTGTACCAAAGACTGGTCAAAGCATTTTATATTGTCATTCTTGTTATTGTGAGCGTTCCCACAATATTGCAGTAAATATCATATTGTGAGGTTCATATCGTGATAATATCGTATCGTAAGATGTGGATATCATGACATCCCTACTAAATTCAGATTGGTATGATGTAGACTTTCACTATATAAAATGTCTAATATTTAACAAATATACAGTACAGACCAAAGGTTTGGACACACCTTCTCATTCAAAGAGTTTTCTTTATTTTCATGACTATGAGTATTTTAGCTTCACACTGAAGGCATCAAAACTATGAATTAACACATGTGGACTTATATACTGAACAAAAATGTGTGAAACGGCTGAAAAGATGTCTTATATTCTAGGTTCTTCAACTCCTTATGCTTTGATTACTGCTCCATACTCTTGGCATTCTGTTGATGAGCTTCAAGAGGTAGCCACCTGAAATGGTTTTCAAAAAGTCTTGAAGGAGTTCCCAGAGATGCTTAGCACGTGTTGGCCCTTTTGCCTTCACTCTGTGGTCCAGCTCACCCCAAACCATCTCGATTGGGTTCAGGTCCGGTGACTGTGGAGGCCAGGTCATCTGGCGCAGCACCCCATCACTCTCCTTCTTGGTCAAATAGCCCTTACACAGCCTGGAGGTGTGTTTGGGGTCATTGTCCTGTTGAAAAATAAATGATGGTCCAACTAAACGCAAACCGGATGGAATAGCATGCCGTTGCAAGATGCAGTGGTAGCCATGCTGGTTCAGTATGCCTTCAATTTTGAATAAATCCCCAACAGTGTCACACCAGAAGTATTGCCAACCATCACACCCCCTCCTCCATGCTTCACGGTGGGAACCAGGCATGTAAAGTCCATCCGTTCACCTCTTCTGCGCCGCACAAAGACACGGTCGTTGGAACCAAAGATCTCAAACTTGGACTCATCAGACCAAAGCACAGATTTCCACTGGTCTAATGTCCATTCCTTGTGTTCTTTAGCCCTTGTTGCCTGTCCTCAGCAGTGGTTTCCTAGCAGCTATTTTACCATGAAGGCCTGATTCACACAGTCTCCTCTTAACAGTTGTTCTAGAGTTGTGTCTGCTGCTAGAACTCTGTGTGGCATTGACCTGTTCTCTAATCTGAGCTGCTGTTAACCTGCGATTTCTGAGGCTGTTGACTCGGATGAACTTATCGTCCGCAGCAGAGGTGACTCTTGGTCTTCCTTTCCTGGGACGGTCCTCATGTGAGCCAGTTTCTTTGTAGCGCTTGATGGTTTTTGCGACTGCACTTGGGGACACTTTCAAAGTTTTCCCAATTGTTCGGACTGACTGACCTTCATTTCTTAAAAGTAATGATGGCCACTCGTTTTTCTTTACTTTGCTGCTTTTTTCTTGCCATAATACAAATTCTAACAGTCTATTCAGTAGGACTATCAGCTGTGTACTGTATCCACCTCCTGCACAACACATCTGATGGTCCCAACCCCATTTATAAGGCTTGAATTCCCACTTATTAAACCTGACAGGGCACACCTGTGATGAGAAAACCATTTCAGGTGACTACCTCTTGAAGCTCATCAACAGAATGCCAAGAGTGTGCGTAGCAGTAGTCAAAGCAAAAGGTGACTACTTTGAAGAACCAAGAATATAAGACATATTTTCAGTTGTTTCACACTTTTTTGTTCAGTATATAATTCCACACGTGTTAATTCATAGTTTTGATGCCTTCAGTATGAAGCTACAATATTCATAGTCATGAAAATAAAGACAACTCTTTGAATGAGAAGGTGTGTCCAAACTTTTGGTCTGTACTGTAGATAATATCTATCCCCTCTGATTTTGTTCTCGTTTTGCCACAAAATAATTACAAACATTAATTTATTTTATTGAGATTTTATGTGATAGGCCGAAACAAAGTAGTGAATCATTGTGAATCATCATCTGCTTTACCAAAACCTGACTGAGTGAGAACACCATAAACAGCACACTTCTGAGACCGGGCTTTCAGCTGTTCAGAGCCCACCACCACACAGATTTATCAGCGAAAAAGCAAGGAGGCAGAATTTGCTTTTATATAAATGAAGGTTGGTGCAGAGACATTAAAGTGTTGAAGAAGACATGTAGTCCTGACCTGGAGTCATTTCTCATAAACTGTAAACCGTTTTATTCACTGAGGGAGTTCTCCTCGTCTGTACTGGTTGGCACTTACATACCACTTTAAGGCTCCACTTCAGATGCAGAAAAACAACTGACTAAGCTGATTACAGACGTGGAGAAAAAAACATCCATTCTCTCATTGTTCTTGGGAACTTCAACAGTGCAAACATCTCGAATGAACATCCCAAATACAGACAGCACATTAAGTGTCCCACTAGGGACAAAAACACTCTGGATTACTGCTATACAACTTTAAAAGATGCATATCATGCTGTCACCAGGGCAGCTTTGGGACTTTCTGACCACTCTCTGGTCAACCTCATCCCAACCTACAGGCAGAAATTAAAAGCTTCCAAACCTGTGGTTCGGACTGTTAAGAACTGGACTGATAAGTCAAAGCAGATATTACAGGCCTGCTTTGACTGCACAGATTGGACTGTTTTTCAAACTTCAACCACTGATTTAAACCCACTAATTAGGGTGGTGACATTATGCAGTCACATGTCACATGTTCTCACAGTTTCTGTGAGGACATGTGTGTGCAGACCAAGACCTTCTGCACATACAATAACAATAACCTGTGGTTCACTTCTCATCTGAGGCAGCTGCACAGGGATAAGGAAGAAGCTCACAGCAGTGGGGACTAGGCTCTGTATAAGCAGGTCAGGAACAAACTGATCAAGGAGATGAAAGCAGTGAAGAGAATTTACAGTGAGAAGCAAAAGAAAAGTTTCTCAAATGGAGAGGCTTCTGCTGTTTGGAATGGTTTTAAAAACCTGACTGCCTACAGGAGCCATTCCCCCAACCCTGAGCAGAATTCTCACCTGGCAAATCAGTTGAATGGCTTCTACTGCATCTATGAAAAGCAGCAGTTCGCACCTCAACCCACCTCCTCCACATCCTATTCAGACACAAGTTTTTGCCATACACCAACCACCCCCCTACCTTCAGACCCCCTGCCTGCACTTAGAATCTCAGAGGAAGATGTAAATAGAATCAGCGCCTGAAAACAAAGAAGCCCTCAGGACCTGATAATGTCTCCCCATCAAGCCTGAAAGTCTGCGCTGACCAACTGGCACCGATCTTCACTGAGATTTTCAACAAGTCACTGGAGCTGTGTGACGTTGCCTCCTGCTTCAAACGCTCCACTATCTCAAGAAACCCACCATCACAGCATTAATCGACTACAGGCCTGTTGCCCTGACATCTGTGGTCATGAAATTCTTTGAGCAACTGATGTTGAAGCACCTGAAGGATATCACAGGTCCCCTACTGGACCGAACAAGTTGGCAGATGATGCAGTCAACTTGGGACTACTCTTCATCTTGCAACACCTCAACCACCTAGAGATGTACGCCTGGATCCAGTTTGTGGACTTTAGCTCGGCCTTCAACACTATCAACTCAGATATTTTCCACCAGAAGCTCATCCAGCTCAAAGTTCCGGCCTCCACTTGTCAGTGAATCACCAGTTTCTTGAAGGACTGGCAGCAGCAACTTAGGCTGGGGAGCATGTTCTCCTGCACAAGAACCATCAGCACCAGTGCCCCCCAAGGGTATGTTCTCTCCCCACTCATTTTCTCTCTCTACACAAATGACTGCACCTCAGCAGACCCGTCTGTGAGATGAGTCTGCATACAGACAGGAGGTGGATTGGCCGGCACACTGGTGGGGTCAGAACCACCTCGAACTTAACACCACCCCCATATACCCCCCTCACCATCCTCAACAACATTGTATCTCCTGTGGACCACTTCCAGTTCCTAGCAACCACTATTTCTCGAAACCTGAGATGGTCCTCACACATAGACAATGTTCGGAAGAAGGCCCAGCAAAGACCGTACTTCCTGAGGCAACTCAAAAAGTACAACCTTTCACAGGAGCTACTTGTCATCTTCAATAATGCCTTAATTAATGTCCTGCAACGAACAATCAGGTCTGCAGAGATGCTCATCAGGGTTTACTTTCCCTCTATACAGGACTTATACAGGTAAAGGGTCAGGATAAGGGCCGCTAAAATCTCTGCAGACCCCACACACCCTGCACACAAACTGTTTAGGCTTCTACCTTCAGGTCGAGTGCTGTCTGGCAATAAAGCAGATTCTGAGTCTGATTCTGAAATATTACAGAACCTTACGGTTCTTTGTCAAGTGGCGTTGGCAGCTTGACAAGTGTTTGTTCAGTACTTATTTTGCTGCCTTAGTCACTAGCAAGACATTAGTGCACGTGTCATGATCCTTGGGACTTTGATTTTGGGTTTTGCTTTTTAGGATTTGTCACTCTTTCCTTCCCATATTCAGTTAATTCCTTAGTTTTAAGCAGTGGCAGTTCTAGACCAAAGTTTCCAGGAGCCCAGGGTAGAACCAGTATTTTTCATGGGGAACAGAACAAAAAATGAAACAAAAGAAAGCAGGGCAATATTTCATCGTTTCATATATTAAGTGAGCCACAGAGCTAAAGAGCCACCTGGAATTGCAGGTTGCACACCTCTGATCTAGCAGATGAAAACTGTGAACCTAAATACAGCTGAAGCTAAAAGTTCAACACCTGACTTTTTTATTCATTGTTGAAGTAAAATTGTAAAGATAAAAATGTAATTGATCCTGAGGACCAATCAGTTAAGGTTTTTGTGCCAGCGCATATCATCATAAGAAATTGATTTAGTATTACGTCTTGAGTACAGGGGCTATTACAGGACCAGTTTTACAGGGGCACTGGCCCCTGTTTGTCCCTGTCTAGAACTGCCCATGCTTTTAAGAACCCTCATACTTTTGTATTCATTATGTATTTATATTCTGCTCTGAGTTGTCGTCTTTAGTTGCAGTTGTTTTCATTAGATCTTAGTTTCTAATATTCAGACTTTCTTTTTCGCGTTTTGGATGAAATCTTGATTCATTGTGTATGTTAGCCTCACTTTTGTCAATCTGCCCCAGGGCAGCTTTGTCTACAATGTACTGTAGCCTACCACTGTCAGTGTGTGAATATGTGTATAAATGGGTGAATGACTGATTGTAGTGTAAAGAGCTGAAGGGTCTCTCTGGACTTGATCAAGTGCAGTACAAGTTCAGGCCATTTAACATTTACCATTTAACAAAACATGTAACCGCTGTTTTTTAAAGAGGAGAAAAGTTAATCATATTTCAGTGATGATACAGAGCTGACTCAAAGGTTACAGCAACAGCTAGGGGATGTGAAAGACAGCCTACTCCATGCAATGTAAAGTTGAATTGAAAATATTTTTTATAGTAGTTTAATAGAACAGTTATTAACCATAACTTTAAATTGTTGGTGCACCATAATGTTGGACAATTATTCTATGTTTTATGAATTTTATGGTTGTTGGTTGCATGAATCATGTAAAAAAAAATATATGTTGCTGTATATAGTATTTCCTTTAATCCAGTGAATGTAATGCCACAGATGCAACCAAGTTATCCACACATGCACAGCCCATGTGGGAGGATTATGAGTGGAAGGTACAGCCTATTGCTTTCTAATAACATCCTCAAATCTCTTGCCAGCTGCCCTTGAGGGTGTCCATTCAGAAAGAATTGCAACTTTTCACCTTCAATAAAGCACCTCCTTCTTGGCTCTGCTTCATCATTTCACAGGTAGGGGGAGGGGCGTTGGGTTGGTGCATACCACACTCTATCACTGAGATTAGATGGGGATTTGGTCCTCTAGTTGGCTGCAAAGGAGAAAACCATTTTTATCCCTTACATTGTCAGCTTGAATTAACTGTATACAACCCCAACCTTTCAGCTGAACCATGGCCCATTACGAGCCGCGACACTGTCGGTATGGTTTTCCATTTTCTCAGAAACTCCTCTCAGCTCCTGCTCACCCTCCAGTACATCTTGTCCACTCCTTTTCACACACAGTAGCCTCATTGGCCATGATGTGAAATGTTGAAATCATTTGTCCTTTAGTGTCAGCTGTTGGAATCACAGAACAGCTGGGGTAACATATATCAGGTTTGGCGGGTTAACCTCTAATCCCACCCTCCATATACCTTAGCAACACACTGTTCTTTTAAATACGGCTGCTTCTGATATTTTTTTATTCTGAGCACTTTCATCTCCTGCTACTCTGATCCATCTGTCACAAGTTCACAGGGCTCACCTTTAAACTCTGTCATCATTTGTATTCATCATATTTTCAATTTCTCCCACCCTCTCACTCCTGGATGCCACATAATAGGTTTTGTGCCTATATAGTCATTGGGTTCCTTTTTCCAATTAGTGTGGAGTCATTTCTCCAGAACTAATCTTAAACTCTGCATATAGCCAGCTCCCCCATCTTTGATTTAACACTTGGCATGAGTCCGGGGGAGTTGGATGTACAGCCATGTTGGAGAATCCCCACGGTCCACAATGTGTTCACCTCCTGATTGTCCACCCTTCCAGGTTTTGTGCAGGTTTATGGAGCATGATACGAAATAAAACTCTTTACCCAAACAGCATAAAGACCAACGATCGTGGCAGACAGACATCCATTGTAACTCTGGAGGGGCTGCAGAGGTCACTGTGATGATGAAAATGAAAGAGAAGAGTGAGGAAATGTAAGATAATTACAATCAATGTCATGATCATAATATCCCATGATAATAATAAAATAATAATTACATTTTTACCTTACATTGTGCTGCTGTAATTTAGATCAAACCTGATTCATGTGTTAGAATGGCCCCAAATCCAAATCTAAATACCAGAGAGTCTGACAAAATTTGAAAACTGAAGTTAACAGATGCTCTTCATCCAATCTGACTGAGGCTTTACTATGTTGCAAAGAGGAATCAGCAAAAAGATTGATTTGTCTCCCTTGCAAAGCTGGTAGAGACGCACACCAAAAAGCTTCTGTATCGTCTGTAATGGTGGCCATATTATCTCAGAGGAGCTAAATAGAAATGCATCTCCACATTTTTGAGATTATTTGTAAAAAACAATGACAAACATGCATCATTTTCCATCCACGTTAGTTATGCAAGGCACTGAAATCAAAGCCCCAAACCATTGTGTTTCAGCCATTATCTTGGCTTTAAGTATAAACCCCAAAAAGGGACTGTTAGTATGTACAGCATGCAGTGTTTATTATCATGGATGTTTAAAAGGTAATGAATACATTAATTGTGTCTGGTCATGGCAAAGATAGGTCTCCTTCAGTCGCCAGCTTTTCTCGCAATCTCTTCATTTATTGTTAATCATATAACCCGTTGGGGTAGAAAACATTCAAAATGCAAATTGTTAACCTGCCAGCCCACTCCAAAACACAGACACAGGCACAAACACTGACACACACGCACATAGCACTCTATTTATCAGAAACGCCTAACATGATTAGATAGGGGACCGATGCTGAAAAATCAATTTTTGTTGATTTAGAACACAAAAGGGGAAAAAAAAACACATAGCAGCAATCCATTATTTATTAGGCACCTGTCATGAAAGGTAATATCAGATAAGCCACTGATTTGAATACAGTATCATACTATTCACTTTTATTATTTATACAAAATACACATATGGAATAAAACCCTTTCTAATGAAAATAATTTTTTTGGCATTAGTTTTTTTATTTTATAACTAAACTTCTCAAAATGTCATAGGTCATAGAAGCTGCCATGTTGTTCAATGTTGTTTAATTGCATTTTATGATGGTGCAATTTATTTCTACAATATGGGGTAAAATTATGAAGAAAAAAATGAGGAGTAGTAATGAGTATCTCAAACCAAGGACCATCTTTGTGGTCATCTGAACTAGAAATGGTACCAAATATGGATGGAACAGTACCTACTTCTGTATTATACTGGTTTGTTTTTTGGCATAATTACCATAAGTGTTTTCACTTGCTTATATAAAGCTTGTTTAATTTGATGACTAAAATGTAAGAGGGCACTTTGTTAAATGGCTTTATTACTCTCAGTTTGTGTTTAAAACTAATGTATCTTACTCAGCTCTGCTAAGAATCCATGCAGGCAGGAGCATGACTTTACTTTGATGGACACACCTTGCAGCCAATCTCTCCCAAAAGTAGACCAGCATATCAACATGTGAAAGAAGGAAGCGGGCAAAAGTTTTAAAAACTGGACATTGTTTTTTTCCATTTACCCTATTTCAAAAAATGAAATACCCATTGGTTTTATTTTGTGTTGTTATAGAACCATTACTAGGTACAAATTGAACTTTGAAATGCACTTTGGGATTCACCACTTTGTAGCAGTACAGAGCAACCGCCATCAGGTATGTTGGACATTTTAAAGACACTGGGTGGTCCTCAAGTTCGGAATTGTTTGTACTCTCGATGATGTTTTTTTTTGTGTCTGTTCATGGAGTACAATTTAAAAGTTACATGATGGTATGTAGAGTCTCACACATGATGTTCAGCATGTATATAGGCTTAAAACAATGCTGCATTTGTCCATATATGCCAGGTTTAGTGAATTTACACTCAAACTATTTTTAATTGTAGTAGAAAAATCATTGGTTCATTAACCTTCATAAGCACTGCGTTACTGATCGTGTTTATGGTGCTTATGGACAGAATCTCAAAGTGTATTCCGAGAGAGGAAAGAGTCTGGGGTGGGAATTAGATTGTGTTAGTGTCTTCAAGCCATGAAGACAACTGTGTTGAGGCCTGCAACCACTACATATGTTGCGCTTGCTCTACCACATAGCCATGGGGCACCCCACACAAACTCACTTAGCAATTTTGAGAGACCAGTTAACTTAGAAGTTAGGTTTTTGGACTGTGGGCGGAAGCTGGAGTACCTGGAGAAACCCTGGAGATGTCCCAGGTAGGTACAGGAAGAATATGCAAGCTACATGCAGAAGACCCCAATTCAGGATTCAAACCCAGGACCTTGTTGCTGCAAGGCAACAGTGCTGGGATGAAAGTCAGCTTCTCTAATTCTGAGGCAATGGTTCTCAACCAGGAAAGAATGGATCATTTCCTCTGAATTGGGGGTCAGTCTTTGCTCAAAGCAGATCAGTTTAAGTGTCTTGATTTTGTGTTTACAATTGATGGTAGTGTTGTAATTATGAATATGAATATGAATATATTATTTAATTTTAATATTTTAATATTTTATTCAATAATATTTTGGTCTGTTAAGGGTTGTCCTGTGAATACCAGCCCAATAAGGTGGTGGCATTAGGACAAAATCGAAAGGGATGAGCCAAGCTCTGACATTATTGAACAGCATAAACTCTGCACACACATGGAATAAATTCACACAATTTCTTAAAATACAAGAATTTATTAACAACAATAAGTCAACTCAAAGTCAAACATATTTCAATCAACAAACTCTTTAATATGCTAAAACAATCCAACTAAACTACCAAGCAGAATTAAAGAATAAGGAAGACTAATGGGTTATGTACACTATAAACAAGTGGATCAAAGATGGTTAAAAACCCTGACCGAAAGAGTGATGCGACATTACCATGCAATATTTATGTTTGAGAACCAAGGATTATCTTGAAGAATCTGGAAGTGAAGTTAAGTTAGTCTTGGAACTAACTTAGGCAATAACTGGCATACCTTTAGACAACCATTCATAATGCAAGATCAGATAAAATATTATTTTAATAAAATAATATTTTAAAGAATAATCTGCTGAATAAAACGAACCTTCTGGATGACCAATTCTCAACGGTGTTTAATTAACTGCCGTTATCCATTAAAATAATATTTAAAGAAATATTATTAAGGAAATATTAAAATAATAATTAAGGAAATATTATTTTGAAAAATAATCAAATCTTTCTGGAGAAATCGGGCTAATGGAGTTTATTTAGTTATCAAGTTTAGTAAAATAATATTTAGGGAAATATTATTGTACTAGATTGAAACCTAACAACCTTTTTTGGATGAATAATCTTTAGCAGACAAGCACGTGTTCTTAGCTGTTAGCAGTTAAAGCTAACAAAAGAAGCTTACAAGTTATCATCAGAATCAAACACATACCTTTAAAATACCATTAATAAAAGGGTTGAATGCATAAGCACAGACAGCGTGTTGTGGTCTATTTTCTGTGTTTAAAATCACCCTTTAAATAAAGTTCGTCTTAACTTAAAAAAAACACAAACTAAGCACATGTGCTGAGCAAAGAATCTGCTAGCACTAAGATAGCTAAGTTTCAACACAAACAAAATCAAACTTCATAAAACGAAAAATTTTTTTGATTATTTCATTCTAAACTACTTCTCTCTGCCCAAACATAACCTCTCAGGTGAACCGTGCTGAGGAAAAGTTGTCCGGGCGACGAAGTTTGAAGAAAACATCCACATTGAACAAAGGGTTAGCTGCAGCTAACCTCCGTCACTTTTGGGGTGGGGTGGCTCGCTCTGTCGGCCGGCCAAACTGCACCTTACTGCTTTAACCACGGTGATGCAGTCCTGTTGTCCTTCCTTCAGACCAGGAAAACTGCTCCACTCGGCATTGTAGAGACAGGGTCTCTGCTAGGAACTCTCTAGAACACAGTTCGGCTTCTGTAGACCTCAGAGACAAGTCAAGCAACGCTTGTACCTTAATTACCCCCATTCATGAAATAATACCGGATACACAAACAGCAATTCATTCCTACTTAACTTAGTGCATATGATCGTATGACACTCTTAGATCCAGTTTGAAGAGTTATGTCTGTTTGCCGGCAAAGAGACATTAGCGCAGTGTCCCTCTGTCCAGTTCAGGTCGGTCTTCCTTGAAAGTTTAACGTTACAGGCGTAAAGCCAGTAGATTGCTTATATTTCTAAAGAGAAAAGGTATCAAGTCCTGTAGTTTTCCACCTGAACAGCAGAATAACGTACGGGGACTTCCGTTCTGCAGACATCAATTCACAGATGTCATCTTCTGTGTCAACTGCACACTGTGATCCAGTCAAAAGATGCCATCTATGGATTAATGTTGTACTCTCACTTGGTCACAGAAGGGAAGCACTGCAGTGGTGAAGCATTATACTTTGGTGTTTTCTTTTGGTGTAAAGACTGAGATAAATGTTTTCTGGTGCCCACAGGTAATAAAAGGGACTCTTAGCTCTACTTTGTGTTGGTATTGACTGGTAATAGTGCTTAGCCTTAAATTGTTGGTTAAGCATTCATCCAGTAAATTGGATAAGGTGCTGTACTCCACAAACACTACTGTACCAGACCACAAGCTGCTCAGACATAAGATTGTGTACAATATCTTATATCTTTTAAACGTTATTGTTTTACATTCCAGGAGACAACCACATCTAAAAACTCCCAAAATGTATAGTTAGAATCTGTACTTGAATGCCTTAATTATAGAATAATGAGTTTTTCCTGTTCTCACAAAGGCTGCAGGGGAAGTTTTACAGTTTAGCAGTCCTGAGTACTAAAATTCCTTTGAGGCTGTTGTGGCATAACTCTTATCGTGTAGGTCGAGTTTCGGCTTCACCTTAGAGGTGAACCTCGGAGCAGAAAAATCTGTAAATCACCTACTGCTTCTTGTAAAACCTAATTACTGAAAGATATGTAATACGTAAAGGTGACCTGGAAGAACAAATCAGCATTTTTATCACCTCCTCTCTCCTTCCCTCTGGAGTTTGGCAGCCATCTCCAAATCTTGCCCCTCTCACTGCTTCCAGACCAGCTTACTTTGTCTCTTCTCCTAGACTAAGATAAGAATCCTTACAAACTGGTATAAAAGAGAAGGAGTTAGACATTTTGATAGCCACTGCAGTAGATATGAAGTTGTCTGAGGAATCTTATGGTATGATGACCTTGACAAAAAATTGCTCGGTTTTGCAGTATTAACACAACAAATCCCATAACAACAAATCATGATAATTTTTTTATTATAGAAAATGATAATCAGAGGGCTTAACAGTGGTGCAGCTAGCACTGTTGTCTTGCAGCAGGTTCTGGGTTCAAATCCTGGCCTGGGGTTTTTCTCTAACTTGTCCTTAAGCGTAAGATGCGTGTGGACTGTAGTCTGACTGTGCATCTATTGTGTGATGGACTGATGACCTGTCCAGGGTATACCTTACCTCTTGCCCAGTGACCTGTTGGAGATAGGCACCAGATATTTATTTCTATCTTAATATGACAAATAGACTTAAGCAGCAATGTAGAATAAACATTTGCTAAATGAGTGAACGTGAAAGTAATTTCTTTTTCAGCAGAAGGTCATCATTTTCTGCTTGTTAATTAATGAGATTATCTGCTCTGGTTGCTAGCCCGTTTGGTCATTTAAAGACATGTCAGGTGTATTTTTTTTTTAAAATGGTGCTTGTGGTTGCAGTGTGGGCAGGTGCCATGTCCTGCTGGAAAATGAAATCGGTGGTTACATAAACTTTGTCTTGACTTCACAAAACTTATTTGACTGTTTACTAGACTTTTGACATGGCAAGAGTCTCCCCATAACCATGTAGGCCAAAACATAAAATGTCTTTATTAAAATTATTTTATTGATTTCATGTATTGTTCTTATATTAAACTGGATTTGCTGGCATAATTTATAGATTGACGTGTACTACTGAGAAAAATTTATTTCAGTGTTTAACACCATAAAAAAATAGCTAAACAAGCTAAAATAAACAACAAATGTATGAAAGCTGCATAGATGTAACATCTGCAACAGAAGCATTGAGTGTCCACTTTCATTCCCACCAGCTAGATCAGGAACAGTCACTTAGCAGCCCCTTCTGACCTTAGCTGCCATGTTAGCATGCATGAGCAATCTGCATCCCTGACGCTCTGATGTGCCGCCGTCTCTCCTTCATCCACGCGTGAGCAACTTAGAGATTTCCTGTCGAGGTCAATCACACCAAAGTGTGAGTTGATTCACTGTGACGTACAGCTCTCTCTCACTGACCAAGTCAGTGGGATGTAAAAATACAACCTTACCTTTACCTTACCCAGGTCCAGTCGCCTTGGCCATGAGCGGCAAGGTCTGAGTGTGGCAGCCACTGCTCCCAGGACAGCAAATCAAACAGATTTAGATTAAAGCCAGCGGTTTGCAGAGAAGTTCCCCTCAGCCGTTTAGCATTCACAGCTACAGTGTCAGTCAAGGAGAATCCTGAGACAGTAGGGAGCAGGCTCAGAGCTCTGTACTTTCATCACTGAACCAAGTGTAGCAAGCAAGTCATAAACAAGTCATTAGAAGACCACCTGTTCTGTGTCTGTTTTAGCCTTGATTGAAGTACTGAATCCTCCAAACATCTAATACTCACAAAGCATGTGCACGCTCAAGCACATCTGTGCACTTATACATAAGCAGTGCTACACACCATCAGACACATGCCTCTGATTAAGGTGATGATACACAACATATTGTGCTGGAGATCTTTCTAAACCCCTTGCGGAGAACACAGTGAAATCCATTGGATTAGTGTGTGAGCAGTTCATATAATGAAAATTGTCAGATTTAGGCTTTTGGTCAAAGCTGGCAAGCTAATGGTCTCCTTCAGAGGTTTAATTAGTTTTTCTGAAGCAAACTTTGCCAACTATAAGAACAATGATATAATGGCGCACTCACTGTTAAATAGTTAATACAGCTGCAGTGATCATTCCATCTCAGAATTGAGGACATGGTCTCTATTGATAGCAGTTCCTGGAAAAGATGCCGTGGACTGAAAAATAAGCCATTATATATATGACCAAGATACTCAGAAACAGTCCTGAGGTAATCCTGAAGCAGTGAGCAGGGAAGCACGCTACATAGGGTTGTTAAAATCCTCAGATTTATTACACTCATTTCAAGCTCTATATTTTATTCTGGGTCTACACAAGAATAGCTTTTTATGACTCACAGATTGAAAAAAAAAAAACCTTACATTTTTCATGCTGCCTATTAAACAACTATCTGTTATGTGCTGCAGTTTAAAGGACAAAATGAAGGCTTTGGGCTGCCTTGGGGAGGCTTTATCTTTGCTAAAACTTGCTATTCAAGGTGCAGTGATGAGCTAATGCTGTAAACTGATAAGAGAGCTGTGGGGAAATGACAAGGTGACCCAGCAACCTGGTTCTGCTCATCTAGTTAAATGCTAGCATTGCTGTGCTAACATTTTACTAGGTGACAAAAAGAAAACTAATATATATTTTTTTTTATCGCTGTTAAAACGGTGTGTTTGCAATACTGCAACCTTTTTTCCAGGAACCAGTGTAGAATTGGGCCATTGCTATCTCCCTGTATTTCCACTGCATGTACCAGCATAAAAAAAACAATGATCAGAATAAAAATCTACCCTAGGAAAAGACATGATAAGGATGTAGGCCTTCTTCATTTCTCCAAAACATTTTAAATTTATAGAATTTTTTCAATATTTTAATTTAGTCAGTTGACCTTAAAACAGTCCACAGCTTATTATTTGTTAACTTTAATTGTTATAGATTACTAATTATTAACGTCTGTTCACAGCTGTCTGTTATGAAAGAGTAAGTAAAACCTTAATTTAAAATCTTAATTTAAAACAACGTTCCAGGGTTTTACACCATTTCTGTTCTAAGGCAAGAATAAAAAGAAACACAAGCCTGTGGAATCTTAAACGTTTTCTCCCAGTTATTTGTTTTACCAAAACACAAATATAAATTGCATGTTGAGCAAAAGGATAAAAACACTTATCCCTAATTTAAGGATCAAATATATTGGAAAATTAATTTTTTTTTCAATAATTTCTCACTTTTAAATAACAATCTAAAGTACAAGCCTCCAAAACAAGAAAATCCCATCTACCTCATTGTAGACCGTAATGCAAAACTTAAAGGATTTACCATTGTAGATTCCCCTGCTTAGATTTAATCCTTACTGCATATATTTATTTGTAATTATTGAAGAAAATCTAATAATTAGTTCTATTTCTGTCAAAAAAGATGCTAAATTTGGGCATAGATTGTTGAGTTGAGTGTGACACATACAACATATATAAATGTGTCATAATTCAATCTGGAGGTGGACCAGAAGTGCAGGACGAGCGGAGACAGTATGGTGAGTTGAATTCTTAATTTAATAGAAAAGCCAACTTACACGTAGGCAGACGCTGGTTAGACAGGCGATCCAGGTCATACAGTACATGAGCAATACAGGCTTCTAGAATCTGGATCACAGGCGTAACCATAACCAAGGTAGACTAGCATCGACTGGTTTAGACTAACGACACCACAACGAACACAGAACAAAAACAGACTTAAATACAGCTGGGGAATCGAGTGAAACAATGGGACAGGTAATCGGGGAAACAGGACACAGGTGTGCACATGGCTTGCAGGGACAGGTGAACCAGATTAGGGATGACAAGGACTTGAGGAGGTGGACGAGAAACAAACAATAAACAAACCCCGGAAACAGATCACAAGGGAAAAATGGAGACAAGAGGAAAACAGTACTAAATTACATCACTAAGCAGACCTAAACCTTGATCCCAATATACATGTACTATTTAGAATGGAAGTCCATCGAACGTAACACATATATTTCATGATATGACAGGGCTTTATGTTTCATAAGATCTGGTACATTTCGTCATGTTTTGACCAATGTAACATATTGCTTTTAATACGTTAACATACATAGCAATATAGGAAACACTGTGACAGCAGCTTCATGATCAAACCCTGTAATGATTTCTGCTACACTTCAGGGTCTCTGCAAATTTCAGCATATCTTGTCAGCATTCACACTAAATGTTTGCAGTAAAACAGGAAACAGACTCTTGTTTGACTGTGTTATGGAAATTTTTAGTGCCCTGCTTGATTTGCTCTTTGATACTCTACAGGAACTGGCAAAAGTATTAGAACCCCTCAGTGTTGTTCCATTCTTCTCTTATTTAGTCTTAGAGTAATGGTTTCTCAGCCTTCTGCTTGAAGCTATGTGATATAATATGTATGCCACACTGTTAAGATTATGTCTAGGACAACAGGTCTCATGAGAGGCACCTTGAAAACTGTTGTAGCTTATAGGGGAACTTTTGCTTTGTCTAGGCAGAACGATTTGGCAGCGCTACTGAGCACATCTCCAATGCTGTAAAAAATCCTTCTCTCTTGCAAGATTAAAATAAAGCCGATTCTGAGTGATAATCATCGGTCTCTGTCTTGGTAAAAACACATTTTTCTACAACAACTGAAAACCTATGCTGAAACCTGGAGACACCACATGTTTGACCTCTGGGAAAAACAGCAAAACAAATATACATTCTCATTACACTGTGCAGCTGACCTTTACATTTAAGACACAGACAGATGCTAAGATGCAAATTCTGGCTGAAATAACTTAATCACTGTAGTATCTGTGGGAATACGGCATATTTGAGAAGTTAATTTGTGTAGATCTGTCAGAAGAAACATCTATGGGAAGAAACTTGTGCCATCAGAAACTGAATTTGAGTTGCTCTGACTGAATTTGTATTTGTGTAATTTGAAATCAAATGCATTAGTTTGAAAATAAATGTCACTAAACTGAAACTGAATTTTATGGTTTGAAACTGAATTCATTTGCTTTTAAAATGTATTTCGTTGTATTAAAAATTCAGTTTAACTACTTTCACTTTTAGGTCTGTCATTAAATTTCAATTCCAAAATTCAGTTTTTTGTGTCACACATGCGGGTCCTTGAGGATAGCCAAAGATTAATCAAACACAGATTCATCGATTTACATTTCACATCAGGTTAAACTTCCTTTACGGCATGTTGAGCTGGAGCAGCGCAGCATACATGAGCTTGGCGGATGTCAATCACCAAGTCAAATGAGCATCTATAAGAAGCGTCATTGATGGTCAAACAGTAAAACTTATACTACCTGTAGCTATTAGCTAAACATGCTAGATTAGCATAGTGTGCCGCCATTATGTCTGTCTGGTTTCTCTTGCCCTTACCTCAGCGTAACTTCCATTGCCTAGCAACCGTGTTGTGAAGCGCAGAGCTGTGAAGCCGAACAAATGGAGCCTGGAGGTTAATAACGCTGTTTCTACTGTAAATAACTACAAGGTTTTTATTTACACCTTTAACTTTTGCTGATGGCTTATAATGCTGTTTTGTTTTAAAATGTTATTGCTTTATGATCTTGTTCATTATTCAGCCATTTCAAATGTTGAAAATATTTTTTGTGTTCATAGATACAAAAATAAAACACTAGATAAAATACATTGATGACAAATACCATTTGTTTAATTTATTTGTAAAGCTTTCAACAACTTAAACACTAATATATTAACTTTAGGAACAAAGTTTAAATTTGTTTATTTGCAGAGCATAATAATAATAATTATTATTATAATAAATAAACCAAACATTAATATTAGATTTCATCTGACTGAATTATATATGTTTAACTTCAACTCATTGGGGAAATCCAGCAGGATTTTGAAAACAATGCCAGGAGTCAGCTGTTCTCTCGGGGTTTAGCGCACCTCAACCACCCGGTCAGCTGACAGCTGTCTAGACGAGCCGGCTGCTGGGGCAGCGGACGAGCACATCAATGCATTTGTGCAATTAAGCGATATCTTGATAAACTGATCAGATATTTTATGTTTAAACAACTACATTCTCGTCTAAAAACATTGTAAAAGTTCAGTTGTTTCACAGAATGCGCAATATATCCAATTTTATTCACAGCTTTCTCTTTTCTACTTCAGTTTGAACAATCTACTCTTACCCGCAATGAATCATGGGATAGTGTGGGCCACGGAGGATACACCGGACCCATCCTTCAAATCTGGGGAAAAGAAGGACGCATTTGTTGGAACCTTGGAGATTGGACAGCATTCGTCGCCTCATCCAGGATGTTATCGACCTACAAATGCGTCCTTCAAAACATGCAGTCCTGAATTTGGACACAGCAATAGTGAATGAGATCCGTGAATCAGTAAATCTGTGTTTGATTAATCTCTGGCTTCAATGCACCGGATGGGTGACACAAAAAACTGAATTTTAGAACTGAAATTGAATTTCAGACCTCAAATTGAAAGTTATCAAACTGAATTTTCAATACAAAGCACAGCAATTTTCAAAGCAAACAAATTCAGTTTTAAACCATTATATTCAGTTTCAGTTTAGTGAAATTCATTTTCCAACCAATGCATTTAATTTCAAATTACACAAATACAGATTCAGTCTGAGTAATTCAAATTCAGTTTCTGATGGCACAAGTTTCTTCCCATAAACATCTTTGGTGATTTTCCAACAGGAAACAAGGCTGATTCCAAAAGAACCTAGGAGAATGATGAACTTTTGCACCAACATTCAAATATTAGACAGATTTTCCTCTTGGTGACACTTATTAGAAGGTCAGCAGTCAGATTTGAAAATGATAAAGATGGATGAAGCTTCCTGTTACATTCTAACCCAAGGGATCCCATCGTGTTGAGACTTGATTGCAAAATGTTATCACTGATTAAAATGTGGCATCATGTAAACCCCCCATAAAAGAAAAACAAAAAAAAACAACCATTTCAAAACTGCCTTAAAATGGTCTGAGAGCATCACAACCAATCCTGGCCTCTCCTCAAGACATACATGACGAGGTATCCTTGGCATCATTGGTGGCAATCAAACCCGTGCAAATGGGGGCTGGGGTCACATCTGGCTCTGGCTGGAACAGAGCTGTGCGTTCAGATGGAGTTGGCGAAGCATCACACGCCTGCCTCTGTGCACAAACGGAAAGTAGAGGCAGCCAGGGCAAGGAAGAACTGTGGGTGAGAAGTGTGCAGATGGTTGATAACAACCCATACATATCTTCACTGCATTTATACCTCCTGTACATCCTGTTGCTTAAATAAACCAGTATTTAATCTCGATATACGCCTCTCTACTCTTCTATCTTTGATTCAGTCAGACTCCAGAGGCCACATGCATAAACAATGGGTTCTTTCACAAATGTGATTAGCTTTTTCTACTCACTTTGTGTTGGGGAAAAAGAGATGTGTGCACATCACACATTGAGACCATACTAAGACACAAGCCTGAGATGAACTTGAAATTGAGAAGAAGAAAAAAAAATCTATCAAACTAGCATGAGAGCATGCTTTTTATTTGTGTGGGGAATAAGTAACTGCAGCTGGGCCTGCTTGTTTTGTTTTCAGATGGCTTCTCTGCGCTTGTGGGACGATCTTTTTAATGTGATACTAAAACAGGAACATGTTTGTTTAGAACTCTCAATTTTTTTCAACACGCTCTTAAGAAAACCTCCACAATGCTCAGTCTGCACATCTGTATCATCTTTTTGAAAACAAACATGCTCATTTTAATGATGTCAGAATAAATAGACAATGCATACAGCTGTTGATGATATGGCTTGGTCATGTTGCCATAGAGCTTATCCTGTCTATGCATTCTGATGCAGTTAAAGTATCACCACTTATCATGGGCATAAATATTTTGGAATAAATGTGAACAGTTCTTTTTCTAGTGTAGAAACATTATTTCAGTGATATTTAAACCGAGAACTGGGTGTTTGGAGTTATTGTGAATTTCCTCTATTTAAAATGATACATTTACTGTCAGCTTCTGAAATCCTGTTGGTTTTTTAAAACAGACGTAACGGTAACAGCTTTCAAAAAGTTGAGTAATTGATGATATTTGTGCAAAATGGTTCTCACTATGGTTTACTGGGCCCAAAGCCTTAGAACTGCTCAGAATCCTTTCCAGACTGATAGATAAATGTGTTTCTTATCAGTTCTTGAATTTCTTTATTGACCAAGGATCATTGTGTGTACAAAAAAAGCACCGGTCAATAGCATCTGCACAACTGACAGCCAGTCTACAAGTAAACTTCTCTGTTTTTCGACTAAGAGCAGAGTGATGGATCTCAGAAAACCAGGTGGACTGTACAACCATTTGTGCTAACCAGCATACCTTTAGCAGCTTAAATTTAGCATGGTAACCCAGGTGTTGTTGGGCTGAAAAAACAGTGACAAACTTAACAAAGATCAACCACAAAAGAGTAGATTTTTAATATCCATTAATTCAGCATTGTATCCCACTGATATTGGCATTTTCAGTTTGAGTTATTTAAAATGTCTAAAACGGGCAAAAAAAAAAAAAAAGAAGGGGGGGGGGGGGGGGGGGGGTGTGATTTGGTTTCCGAGGATTTCTTCACTCTTCTACAAACTTGGTGGACTCATGCCTGGTTAAGGTTTCTTGCTGTAGTCAGATTTGTACTTAAAATGTACCACTGTTTGGTACTTTTCTACTAGAGGTAAGATACAACTACTGATAACTATACAGGAGTTTGAAAATCAAATAATTCGAAACTATCCAAAATAAAAATTTGCGCCAAAGGAGAGAGGGCTTTTTTCACAGCAAATACAGTCTGAGAAAGTGGGAAAATAAAGCATTAAATCTCTTGTTTTGAGTCAAATGCTGTAGCACAGATGATAAACATCAGCAGTCCCAATGACTTTAGTGATGACCATCACTGCATGTTCAGAGAATTTATGAGAAACTTTACAGGTTATGTCAATTCATCTGAGATTTGATTTTCAAGAAAAACATACATTTTCTTCCTCCTACTTTTGTATGCCCACACAGATTTAAGGTCAGGTTAAGGCATCTGATTTTAGATATCTCCCTTTAACTGAAGAACTACATAATATATTTACAGCTGAAACATTGTTCCCAAAATTTAATAACGCATTTTATTGACTGGTTTATTGTTAACAAGTCATCAAGGGTTCTTGCCAAAAACTGATCTTCCTTTATTATCATTTAAATGTGCATTTTTATCAATGTCTTTAACATCAAGGAGTATACAGAACCAAACAGATCCTTATAATAAGACTTCTGGTGTTATTGATCCATTCTAAATCTCCATGCTCCTTTAGGTGTTTATACTGGCACCTATAGTAATATACGGGGATAAAAAAAAAATGATCCTGGCAGTTGGCTTTATTGCTTATTTTTGCTTATTTTTTTGCTTGAGTGAAACCAACCATTATTGCACCACTGCATGGCATAAATATTAATCTTTAATTTATATCCCCCATGGTTCCTTATTGTAACCCTTCATTTTCACATTTATCTTTAAGCACAAACGAAGCAGCTCATGGGTAGAATTTCATTCGACATATGAAAAGAATAAACCAGGAAACGCTACGAACAACTGGGTACTTACAGTTTGTGTGACTCTGTCACAGACATCATATTTCATATTTATGCCTGCAATTGGTGGTCGCACATACTAAACATTGTTGTGATTATGAATCTGAAAATATTACTTAATATTGAATATTAATAATTTAATATTTTATCAAAAAATATTTCGGCAACATTACCATGCAATGTTTATGTTTGAGAACCCAGGATTATCTTGAAGAATCTGGAAGTGAAGTTAAATTAGTCTTGGAACCAACGTAGGCAATAATCAGCATACCTTTAGACAACCATTCACAATGCAAGATCAGATCAAATATTGTTTTAATAAAATCATATTTTAAAGAATGATTTGGGAAGGGAAGGGAGGGAAGGGGACCGCCTCCTGGGTCCGGGGGCTGGTTGCCCCTGGGGACTGCCGGTGCCTGGACCTGGGAGTGTGGAGTATGCATGGGGAGTGTGATTGAGTGTATGATGTCCATTGTTGTTTGTCTTTATGTTGGGTGCGAGTGAGTTTGTGTATATGCATGAGGGTGGGAGTGGATGATTGTGACTGTGTGTGCCTGTTTTTTTTTTTGTTTTTTTTTGGTCACAGGTTGGGTCTAGAACTGCTCCCTCTCCTGGATCAGCTATTTCCTCCCCGCCACACTGCCTGCCGGTGGTTGGAGTCTCTGCCCGCTGGTGTACTTGTGGTTCTCGGTGTCCAAGGCTGGGTGCTTTGGTGTGTGCTGGCTCACTCCCAGTGGCTGCTTGCCGGGGCCTGGCCCCCTGGTCTCTGTCAGGCCTCTGCTTAGAGGGTGGTGTGTTCTGGGGTCTTGGGTCTCTGGCTGGATCTGCTTGGGCGTGGACGGCTGCCGGCGGGGCCTGGGGGCTCGTTGCTGTGGCTCCCTGGGGCTTCTGTACTGTCGCTACAGGGTGGTTCCCCTGGGACTCTCCTCTGGGGTGGTTGCGGTGGTCCCGGCGGTGGTTCTCCTGGGGTTCCTGTGCTTTGGGGGGCCTTTGGATGTCTGTGGCTCGGATCTCCTTAGTGTCCGTCCAGGGACCATGGGGCAGGTCTGTGGGTCCTCGCACTCGTCATTGGATATTTCTGTGGAGAAACCTTGTATACAAAAGCGCGTCCACACTCATACTCACAGGTGTTAAGCTTCAGGTGTTGACAGATACACAGATGTTCTATATTGGGCTGCACCTCTTACTAAGTACATTTTACATTCATAAGTACCGTGTACTATTTTGTTAAAAAAAACAAAAAAACAACTGCAGGTGTATAAGCAAGCAGGGTGTAATCTTGTATTCTCTTCATCCTTTCTCTCCTTGACTCTTTCCTCCTTTTCTCCCCTTTTTCCCTTTTGCCCCACCTCTTTCTTTTTCGAGCTTCTTTTTTCCTTTTCATTTCAGTCTCCGTGTCTGTAACAATTTAAATATTCCCAAAGAAGTTTATAATACAGTTTCTTTTATAAATATCAAGCAGAGCTTTAAAGCATTAGCTGTGATGCTCCGCTTGTGAAAATACATTTGTTAGGCAATTTCTTGGCACTCAGACAACAATTCTGAGTACTACTCTGCCGGACAGGACACGGTAAAAAAACAAAAGAATGATTTGCTGAATAAAACCAACCTTCTGGATGACAATTCTCAATGGTGTCTCATTAGCTGCCTTTATTTATTTATTTATGAAAATAATATTTGAAGAAATATTATTAAGGGAATATTTTGGAAAAGAGCCAAATCTGTGCTGCAGATAGCCTGCTAGCGCTAAGATACCCGAGTTTCACACAAACAAAACCAAACTTCAGAAAATTAAAAAGGTTGTGATCATAAATCTTTCTCTCTTACTCTGCCCAAACCCTAACCTCGTATGAACCATGCTGAGGAGTTGTCCGGGCGACGACGAAGTTTGAAGAAACATCCGCTTTGAACGAAGGTTAGCTTCAGCTGTTGGGGGGTGCCTCGCTGTCAGGCCGACCAAGCTGCACGTTACCACGGTGATGCGGCTCCTGTTGTCCTCCTTCCAGACTGGGTAAACCGCTCCACTTGGCTTCGTAGAGACAGCATCTGTGCAGGGAATTCTCTGGAACACAGTTTGTTTCTGCAGGCTTAACTCTTAACTTAATATGATCGATGATTGTATGACACCCTTGGATCCAGTTTGAAGAGCTTATGTCTGTTTGCCAACAAAGAGACATTAGCACGCTAGGTCTCTCTGTCCTGGTCCCTGTGTGACCCGCGTAGACGAGAAGAAAGACTTGTGGGAGAAGTGGGGGTTTTATACGGGCAGTGGCATCATGGGAAATCTGCTATCAGACTAAGTGTTTCTTTGTTACTAAAATTATTTATATTGACTAAATGCCAGAATAATGAGGGGTTTTGTTTTTTTGAGAATTCTTTATTACTGAAATTCAGACGTTTGCCTACACTAGGATACATATGCTTTTAATACACACATCAAACACACTACTTCTTTGCGTGATATCTTTAGAAATCAGTCAAAATATAAGAAAGAGATTTATGCTCCTCCTCAAGCTTGGGTTCTGCTAGTAAAAAATCAAGCCATCATATGGTTTAGGAAGGAGAGGGGTTTTGTGTCTCAGATTAACGTGTTTTAGTCTGACGTCCGTATCAACTGCAGAACAAAAGCAAATGTGAAGATGCTGGCTGAAGCTAGTGAGAAAGAAGTCATATCTAAAATGAAATCAGTCTTAAGCCTGCAAAGGGGCTCAACAAAGAACTCAATGTTACTCCAAAATAAAAATTTTCAAATATGCTTAAGGACAAATATTGATTTTCTCACATATGTTCTGAGCGCTGATGAAACTAAAATAGAATTACTTTTGTCATAATGACCATTGTCACATCTGGAGGAAAAAATCTTACAGCTTGCAAGAGAACACCACTCAATTTTGGAGAATGGAAGTGGCTGCATCTGAGTTTTTCTTAACAAGGGCCTATTAAGTTTCACAAAATGGAGAGCATCATAATGAGAGAACAAAATGTGGGAATATTAGAGTAACATCTAAAAACATATGATATAAATGGTAAATGGCCTGCACTCGTATAGTGCTTTATCAAGTCTGAAAAGCCCAAATCGCTTTACACTACATTCAGGGAAACAACCATTCACACATTCACAGTGGTGAGCTACATTGTAGCCACAGCTGCCCTGGGGCAGGCTGACAGAAGATAGGCTGTTATACAATCAATGCCACGGGGCCCTTTGACCACCATCAGCAAGCAAGGTAGGTGAAGTGTCTTGCAAGGGTTTGAACCAACAACCCACTGGTTACCGGAAGAACCCCTACTATTGCTGCCACCGTCGCTTCAGCAGAAATGGGTTTTCCAACAAGTCACCGACCATAATCCTACCACCAAATTAATTCCAAAGTGGTTTAAGGACAATAAAGCCGATGTTTTGGAATCTTCATCACACAGCCCTGATCTCAGTCGCAAAGGACATTTATATAAAGAGCTAAAGAGGTGGCTTTCACACCTGTCTCAGCTACATCAATTGTGTCAGGAGATATAGGCCAAACGTCCAGCAAGGTATTGTTGGAAGCTTGTGGAAGGATACCAAACACATTCGACCCAAGTCTGTCTGAAAAGAAATTCTACCAAATACTAAAGAAATGTGAACAAACGTTACAAAAAAATTACAAAAACATCTGGGGAAAAAAATTCACTATTCTGGGATTTAGCAAACAAAAATAATTTATAATTTATTAATCCTAACTGACCTAAAAAGGTCTTGTTTCAGCTGTATACATTTACTATGTACATTTTAAATGCAATAACACAATGTTACTTAAAAAAATCAAGAGAATGTGAATTATTTCTCCAACATTGAAAAAAGAGCTTTAGGGTTTTGCTTGCTGCAATATCTGCCTGAGAGAAAAGAAAAAAAAAAAAAAAAAGAAAGAAAATATCACTCAATACTCTTTGTATCAGTGAGGTGAGATTTCACCAAAGAAGAAAGAAAGTGCAAAGCACATGCTGATGAAATCAGAAGCAAACCAGAACCAAGAATCACACCAAGGTTCTGTCTAACATCAAGGACGGCAGCAAGTCCCCCAGGAAAACTGTGGATACAAATTCCTTATGTGTCAGGATCTGTCTGTGTGTCCGTTCCACTTTGTTTCTTTTTTTCAGCAGGTTCAGTTGGAGGGTGGAGCTGCGCGCTGCCTCTCACACCTGTG
The DNA here is from genome assembly GCF_021462225.1 of Girardinichthys multiradiatus. NCBI lineage: Eukaryota > Metazoa > Chordata > Actinopteri > Cyprinodontiformes > Goodeidae > Girardinichthys > Girardinichthys multiradiatus. The sequence goes on from NC_061808.1 coordinate 29,813,952, forward strand.
AGTAGTTAGGCTTGTTATGGTAGCTTCTTAAGGAGAGGGTTGCTGAGCATTTGACGCCTGAGTGTCGTCCTTTGTGGTACCTCAAGCTGTGTATCCTGTTCTTATTTTACAAACTCTCTCAGATCTTCTTGTGATCTAGCCCTGTTCCTTTTTTAAGGTGCCTTACTGGATCCTTCTGGTGGTTCCTGTGCAACCTGTTCTCACTCTCCTTCTGAAGTTCCCCGTTTGGATCGCAGGCTTACCATCACCGGGTTCTAGATGCTCAGCTGCCTAACCTGTCCGCCCTACAACAAACTGCTTACCTTTTGGAAACACGGACCTTCCATCCAAAAACTGACCACCCCTCCCGGACTCCATTCCTGCCAGCAACAGTAAGCCTTCATCACTCAATCTTCCCCTCTTCACTCTGAAACGATACTCACCGTTTTGCTTTCCCTCCTCAGAGGACGTTCCGCCGGAGCCGCCCTGAATTCCTCATTCATGTCTTATCCCTTCTGAATAAATCTCTTAAAAACTTCATTTGTCTCCTGAAAGTTTCTGCATGTGGGTCAAGAAGCTTGGTAAAACGATGACATTATGTGATAGTCCGCTGTCAGCCCAGTGTGGTCTACAACTACTGCATCAACAGCTGAGTCTCAGTTCAATCAAAGCAAAGCAAGGCAAAGCAAATTTATTTATAAAGCACATTTAAAAAAAACAGGTTTTTACCAAAGTGCTGAACAATAGAAGGCATAAGCACAGAAAACAATAACTAAAAACCAAGCTTAGAAAAATAAGCATAGAACACAGAACAATAAAATACTAAGACTCTCATCGTTTTTAAGGCCAACATGACCCACATGCAGAGAAACACTCAAACAGAGAAGTGTTGAACTCAATGATTAATTTACTCGGCTCAGGAAAGAACGTGGAGCGTGGGAACCAGACCTGTCATCAGGCTGAAAGGGAAACGGCAGAGGTGAGTAAGGGAAAACAGGTAAGGAAACAACTGCTACGGTCTAAGCTCACAGTTCTGGTGGAGGTGGATCAACAGGAAGAATACAATAACTTGAGTCTTATCAACATTAAAACATAAAATTAAGCCATCCAGGCATTAATGTCATCAAAAAAAAAACCTTAACAGCAGGTGGATGGAGGAAGAACTGTTAATAGTTTTTTTAATTATTTTTTTTATTTAATTACTATTGCATGTTTTAAAACATCAGGGACGAGACCTTTAGCAAAACTGCTATTTATAATAGCAAGAACAGAGGTTACAAGATGGCGCCGCAGATGGTCGCCTTGACGTGTTGGTGCGCATTGTTTTGTTTTGTTTTTTGCTTTAAAACGGTCTTCTGTGATGGTACCCGGAGCTCTCTCACCAGAGAAGAACTCATGAACATCAGGGCTACTACACCAGAGGAGTTATTTCCAACTTTTCTGCCTACTGCTCTGGAATTTTTGGACATTCTGGTCAAAGGTGCGCTCACTTTTGTTCACGCGGTGAAACGCCGGAAGAGAGGGAAACGGGCTGGGGTGCTGGTACGACTTCGCCAGCATGGACTACGAACACCATTACCTGGAATATTTCTCTCTAACGTGTGCTCACTTCCCAACAAAATTGAGGAACTACAACTGCTGTTGGTGAAAAACAGGGACTTTTATTCATCGGCAGTTTTGTGCTTCACGGAGACGTGGCTGTGTGGATTAATACCGGACTTTGCGCTGCAGCTGGCAGGATTCCAGCTCTACAGAGCGGACAGAGACACGGAACTCTCCGGCAAAGCAAAAGGTGGAGGAATCTGTTTTTACCTCAACAGTGGTTGGTGCAACGACGTGACAGTGATTCAGCAGCACTGTTCTCCAGACCTGGAATCCTTCATCATAAACTGTAAGCCTTTCTATTCCCCCCGTGAGTTCGCTTCGTTCATCCTGGTCGGTGTTTACATCCCGCCGCAAGCTAACGTGCAGGTCGCACAGCGCATGCTCGCCGACCAGATACTGAGTGTGGAGCGGACCAACCCGGACTCCTTAGTAATCGTCGCTGGTGACTTTAAAAAAGGTAATCTCACCCTCGAACTCCCCAAATATAGACAGTTTATTAAATGTCCGACCAGAGAGGACAACATTCTGGATCACTGTTACACCACCATCAGAGACGCTTATCACGCCGTCCCACGTGCTGCACTGGGCCAATCCGACCACATCATGGTCCACCTGATTCCTGCATACAGGCAGAAACTAAAACTCTGCAAACCTGTTGTGAGGACGACAAGGAAGTGGAGCAGTGAGGCTGTGGAGAATCTCCAGGCGTGTTTAGGCTGTACAGACTGGGATGTGTTCAGGACTACTACCAACAGTCTGGATGAGTACACAGAGGCTGTGACTTCCTACATCAGCTTCTGTGAGGACAGCTGTGTACCATCATGCACCAGGGTGAGTTACAACAACGACAAACCCTGGTTCACAGCTAAACTCAGAAGTTTAAGACTGGATAAGGAAGAGGCCTTCAGGAGTGGGGACAAAGACATATACAGAGAGGCAAAGTACAAGTTTGGCAAGGCAGTGAAAGAGGCCAAACGACTGTACTCTGAGAAGCTCCAAAACCAGTTCTCAGCCAACGACTCTGCGTCTGTCTGGAAAGGGCTCAAGCAAATCACCAACTACAAGCCGAAAGCCCCCCACTCCATCAACGACCTGAACGAGTTCTACTGCCGCTTTGAAAGACAAAGGGACAGTCCTGCAACCATCCCCCACGACGCCCCCCAACAGCTGCAGCCACAATCCACCACGCCCACCTCCCCAACCTCAAGAGGGGCCTTGGCACCTCCAACCCCCACCCAGAAGTTCCCCCCCACCAGCCCCCTACCCACGCCGAGGATGGCTCTTTCCAATCAGGAGAGGGACGTAAACAAACTCTTCAGGAGACAGAACCCCCGGAAAGCTGCTGGTCCGGATTCTGTCTCACCAGCCAGCCTGAAGCACTGCGCTGATCAGCTGTCTCCAGTCTTCACAGACATTTTTAACACCTCACTAGAGACATGTCATGTGCCAGCCTGCTTCAAGTCCTCCACCATCGTCCCTGTCCCCAAGAAGCCAAGGAACACAGGGCTTAATGACTTCAGACCCGTCGCCCTGACCTCTGTGGTGATTAAGTCCTTTGAGCGCCTTGTGCTCTCACACCTAAAAGACATCACCGACCCCCTGCAGTTTGCCTACAGAGCCAACAGGTCTGTAGATGATGCAGTCAACCTAGCCCTTCACTTCATCCTCCGGCACCTGGACTCCACAGGATCCTATGCCAGGATCCTGTTTGTGGATTTCAGCTCTGCCTTCAACACCATTGTCCCAGTTCTGCTACAGGAGAAGCTCTCCCAGCTGAGTGTGCCCGACTCCACCTGCAGGTGGATCACTGACTTCCTGTCTGACAGGAAGCAGCGCGTGAGGCTGGGGAAGCACGTCTCTGACTCCCTGACCATCAGCACCGGTTCCCCCCAAGGCTGTGTTCTCTCTCCTCTGCTCTTCTCCCTGTACACCAACAGCTGCACCTCCAGTCACCAGTCTGTCAAGCTTCTGAAGTTTGCGGACGACACCACCCTGATCGGACTCATCTCTGATGGTGACGAGTCCGCGTACAGATGGGAGGTGGACCATCTGTTGGACTGGTGCAGCCAGAACAACCTTGAGCTCAACGCTCTAAAGACAGTGGAGATGGTTGTGGACTTCAGGCAGAACCCAGCCCCACCTGCCCCCATCACCCTCTGTGACTCCACAATTGACACTGTGGAATCTTTCCGCTTCCTGGGAACCATCATCTCCCAGGATCTCAAGTGGGAGCCAAACATCAGCTCCCTCATCAAGAAAGCCCAGCAGAGGATGTTCTTCCTGCGGCAGCTGAAGAAATTCAACCTGCCAAAGACTATGATGGTGCACTTCTACACAGCCATCATTGAGTCCATCCTCACCTCCTCCATCACCATCTGGTGCGCCGCTCCTACAGCCAAGGATAAGGGCAGGCTGCAGCGTGTCATTCGGTCTGCTGAGAAGGTGATTGGCTGCAGTCTACTGTCGCTCCAGGAACTGTACACCTCCAGGACCCTGAAGCGGGCAGGGAAGATTCTGGCTGATCCCTCCCACCCCGGTCACAGACTCTTTGAAACTCTCCCCTCTGGCAGGAGGCTGCGGTCCATCCGGACCAAAACCTCACGCCACAAGAACAGTTTTTTCCCATCTGCCACCAGCCTTGTTAACAAAGCCCGAAAACCACCCTGACACTCTCCCTTCCCCCCCCCCCCCCCCCCCGCTTTTTTTTTGCTGACAGGACACCTGTAACCTGTAACTCTATGCGTTACATTAACGGTCAGCATGGACTCCTGCTTTACTTGCACTGCCATACTTGCACAATGATCACCTGCACTGTTGTATTGCTCTTGCATCTTATACTGCTCTACATTTACTCTCACTCACTTAAAACGGTGGACATATATTTATATTATATTGTAGATATACAGTTTATACTGTTTAATTTGTATTGTATTGCACCGACTACGCCAAAACAAATTCCTTGTATGTCCAAAAACGTACTTGGCAATAAAGCTTTTCTGATTCTGATTCTGATTCTGATACAAGACCTATCAGTTGGCTGCAAATAGAACAGAGTAGAGTTGTTGTGGTAATTGCAATCCACACAACTATGCCAGGCAACACAATTTTATGATTTGAGACAAACATGGATTAAATAAAACAAATCACTTCAAAGAAATAACATGATCAAAATAGATGTTGAATAAGAATTTTGAAGAATTAAATGGGTGCCATTTGCTTGTAGTAAGTCTCCAAAATTAAATTCTTTTTTATATATTTCTTTAAACAGAATATAGTAATATACATATCCAGCTATTCAAAATTGACATAATTAATCTCAAAAGATTCTGTTTCATTTTTTATAAGGTTTTTAAGTCAAAGATAGGTGTATTTTTTTCAGCCCTGTTGTCAAAAACTCATGTGACATTAAAAAGGCATGTTTAAAACCATATCAACTAATTCCATTGTTTACCTCTAAGAAAGTCTTTATTTTGATGGAATGGTTGATTATTAACCTTTGTCTGTCTCTCAATAAACCTCTGGGAAGTTCTTTCAAAGCTCTTTGGAAAACCATTTCAGGTGACCACCTCATGAAGCTCATGGCATAAGAGCAAAGCAGTAATCAAAGCAATGGGTGGCTATTTGTCAAATCTAAACTATAAAAAAAGTATTGAGATATTTCACACTTTTTGTTTATTACATAATTCCATGTGTATTCATTCATAGTTTTGATGCCTTTGGTAAGAATCTACTATGTAAATAGTTGTGTAAATAAAGACCCATTAAGTGAGAAAGTGTATCTAAAACTTCTGACCAGTAGTGTACTTCACCACACACAATTTGCCAACATCTTCAGGACTTTGCCACACACTTACTGTGGCTGCTCTCTGTTGATGACTGAATGTGAAATGCATTCACATTTCAGAATTTTTGTTGTGCATAAGCAGCTGACATCCCTGTATGTCTGTTCTCCTTGGGCAAGGGTCACTAGCTGATGTATCCTCACAGTGGTTGGAATTGATGGCACATCTCTGGGCATCTCCTGAACTGCTTTCTCTACTGCTTCCTCATTGACAAAAACAACTTCATTGCTGTTTCTGTCTTTTGCAACAAAGCAAACAGTTCCGAAGTAACAGGAATATCTTTACCTTTACTGACTGTCAGCTTTCCTCTTGAGGGCTTTTCCCACACTATCCGGTGCACCCTTTCCGTGGCTCGCTTCAAAGAAGTTCCATGTCCCAGTAGTGAATCCTCGTTTCAACAGCTGAGTAGAAAACATGAAAACATTCCCTCACTGTCTATACTGAGATGACGAGCCACCACAGCAAAAATGGATCACGGAGACCTCTGGATGTGCCCTCTGCACGTAATTGAGCACTGGTGACCACTACTGCCAGGTTGTTGGTGGACCCTTAAGTCTTGGGGAGTACACTGTGCATAAGGAAAGTGGGTGGGAGGATGCATGTACATAAAGAACACCTGTGTGCAATGTTGCATGATGGTGTGATGCTCAGAGGTGGACCGCCTGTGTTTCTGTACAATACTTTCAAAGGTAAATTTCAGAGAAGTCAATGAATTAAGCATTCGTGTGCTTTCAAGCCTTCGCTGTGCCCTGTAGTAGGTAAAATGATTCTTGATGTAGTAGGTGTGTCTATGAACCTATGCAGCTGCATGTTAAGCTGTTCCAGAAGTTCTTCTTGTGTGGCCTGGATTTCTTTTCTAATTGTGATTTTGGATGTTTTGTCACTGGGGTCATTCTTGTGCTCCTTATGCACTACTGCCCACTCTTTTACTCCTCTCTGGGTCAGCATCACATCAAGCACAATAGCGCTGCTGCTTTTCTGCAGCGCTAAGTGGTGGCTTCGCTCCCTGTCGGTATTTATTCTTGTTGGATGGGTGCAAAAACTTGTTATCACTCATGTAAAAACTTTGTGTTGCAAGGCACCTGCACTATGCCTTCCTCCCTGTGTGTGTGAGATCATTATTATCTCTGTGAGAACCAGCCTCCTTTCTGTCTCACACACATACACCCTGTCTGAAGTGTCTGTTGAATTGTGTATATAAATAAAGAGATAGGGTGTCAAAACTTTGTAGTTTCACTGCAAAGTGGGCTACCCTTGCTGCAAGTAACTCTGACTGTATCGTTCTTACCTCTGAGTTGACTAAATAATACCTAACATTTATTGGTCCTTCGTAGCCGGATTAATTCAATAACCTTATTTCTCTTTGCTTTAACAGTGACTCTGGGATCCGTGGGGGAAGCCTGACGTCAAGCGAAGCACCGCTGCACAGCCTCCATTAGCCGGAGTGGCTGAAAGTCCCGGTGTGTGTGAATTCAAACCTGGCCAGTGGGTTATCGCCTTCCTCGGCGCGGGGTGACTCTCACAGGGTCCAAAGAGTCACCAAGAAGTCAACTCCGAGGTGAGACAGTTTTACAATACAGTTCATAGGAAAAGTACTTAACAGTCGTTGGTAGTGCGTCGCCGGTAAGGACGCTGCATTCGGATGGTTTTATTCCACCGTGAAAGGAATAGTGACAAATTTGGTACAATCCCGCCGTGAAGGGGATTAAAGAAAACGACTGAGGATTATTCCCCTGCGAGGGAATAGAGTAAAGCGCTATATAAATAAAAGAAGAAAAGTACTTAAAAGTTGTTGGTAGTGTGTCGCCGGTAAGGACGCTGCATTGGGATGGTTTTATTCCACCGTGAAAGGAATAGTGACAAATTAAGGTAGGACCCCGCCAAGAAGGGGGCCAAATAAAATGACTAAGGGTTATTCCCCTGCGAGGGAATAGAATAAGCGCTATAAAAGTAAAAAGAACGGAGTAAATTGAGCTCATAAAATAACACCAAGTTAACTTAGAAAAATTACAAGGTACCTGAAACTAACTGTGTGACTGTGTTGTGTGTGTATGGAGGACTAAGCATTTTAATAGAATCAGCAGGATTCTGCTAGTCCTGTGTTTTCTTTTGCCCAGATTAAAATTACGTACTGGTTACTTTGGAGATTCAGGTCGGATTTCATTCCAGAAAATTAACACCGCTGCGAATTAGTCGCAGTAGAAGGGCGTGTTAATGTCCTCTCCTTAAAGTCTCATGCCAGTGACCTTTTATCTGGGACATTTATACTACAATTAAACTAACATAAAACATAATGGGGAAGAAACAAAGTAAACTAATTGACTTAGAAGGGGAGGTAAAGTTTATGGAGAACTATGTAAAAGGAGCAGGTATGATCTGTCAAAGATGGAATAAAAAATAAAAAACATGGGTTTTTGGGCAAATTAGATACAAAGGATGTCTTAAAATTACAAGGGGATCTAAAATTAGAAATAATGAAAACTAAAAAGAGAAAAATAACAAAGAACAATGGGGAAAGGACAGAGAAAAAGCTCTGATTTAACAGAAATATGTACACGATGGCATAAAAATACGGATTGTCAGGTAACTTAATTATCACTGAAATCCTAAAACTACACGGGGATCTTAAACTGGAGATTATGCATTAAAAAGATTCAAGAGACAATAAAAAACCTTGCCAGATTATAATTTCAAAGGGGACTTTTCAGTCCCTGAGTGCACACAGTTGATAAACAGATTAAAACAAAAAGATGAATAATAAAAAAAAAAAACAATAAGAGCAGCTTTTAACTGACATAGCCATAATACTGAGGCCTTAAGAAAAGCACAGGAAAAAAACTTTCAGCTTAACTGAAAACAAATAAAGGGGGGCGGACCGCCACCCATCCCAGTTTAGAATACCAAGGTAGCCCCAAATTATAAAGACTAAGAGGTGGTTTTAGAGGACGTGGTAAAGGAAGTTAAAAGAGGAGGTGACAATGTGGACAACATGGAAACTGTCCAACTGGACAACCCAGTGAACAATGACTAGAGAAGAGAGAACAGAATGTTGTTAAAGAAGTAATCTGAGAGTAAAAGATTTTGTAGGCAAGCATTAGTGAGAAACAGGTGCTTTAAAAATCATTCTATGGTGTTATACTACCAACAATATCATGATAAAAAGCAAAAGATTAATTTTACAGGGAAATAATTCCATATTTGGCTCAGATTGTGTGCATTCTTGATTTTTCCTCTTTGAGAG